>NC_081406.1:522263790-522483790 GCF_030272615.1 Cryptomeria japonica
TCTTTTTTCGGAAAGTTATCGCTTTCGGAATCTGAGATAGTTTTCTAGCTTAGAACTCTGGAACCACTTGGACCTATTTGGTTGTTGGCGAATCTTGTGGATCATTTCGTAGCTTGCGGAGCTTCAGTTCATTGTGTCCAACGTTCCTTGGCGTGAGACTGACCTTCCCTTGGGTCCGCACTTCATTCTATGAATTTTACAGAAGGATCTTGTTGGGGGAAGCCAACCTTGTTGTTTTACACGTTTCATCTTGTTCTTCAGTATTTGTTCCATCTTGGGCTAATGCGAATCATTCTTGATCATCTAAATCAATGTAATTAAGCATGTAGTAATCAGTGATTGAGAACATAGAGGAATAATCCTAAGGTTAAGAGGTCCAGAATTGGATCGCATTCTTGCTTGAGCCCGGATGTTGCATAACTCGCATATTTTGTACTTAGGCCTATGAGCCGAATCTTGTGAGCTCGCATGTTGTTGGTAGTTTGTAACTGATTTTCATGGTATAATAAATTTTGTTTTGCATTGCCTCCATCACGATTGTGTTGTTTATGCTACGTAACTCTTGCTTCAAGGTCTAGATTGTTCTCCTTGAGGACTCTCCTATCATGACTGCACCAAGGAGACTTGATAAATGATGAACTTGCGGATTGTAGACTTCGCATAAAATTTGTACTTTTACTTCACAAGGATCTCCTTCAATTGCTAGATTTGGATACTCAAATGAGGAAAAGAAAAGGCTTTATATATGAAACCCTAACTTTAATTTTGATAATAGGTCACCTTAGAATTAGTAAAAATTAACACAAAGTGGGATTTGAACATTATAATACCGCCAAATTAAGCTCCTAAAATTCGAGGAAAAAAGTATGGGACCAGAATGCTAGCATTTTGGTTCAGTCGACTTTTTTCCAATTTTCTAGGGATGTGAGATATCATGATTATAAAGTCAATATAAGATGTGTAGATATGCGAAAATGTGCTTTGAAGATTGAAATTAGGACATTATTAAGATTAATTTTAAATTAAAATAAAAAGGAGTGCACCTAGGGTTAAGGGCCCAATTTTATAATGTGTGAATTGATGTGAGAGGACTTAAGATTTAATTAAATTAATAATTAAATGCCTAAAGAATCCCTATAAATGCAAGATGCAATGGGACACACTAAGGCGAGTGCTAGCCTAAGCATGGAATATGACAACCCTAATTAGGGGTGTACAATTTACGATGCTACAATATAAATATCTAGATGTTAAGCAAGATATTATTTTGTAGATTTAGATCTTAATTTAATTAATATTTCTTCTAACAAACAATCTTTGTTAATTTATTGCAAATTTTGTTACAAACTTTTATTTGTCAAGTCTTTTTCAACAAGCACAACCTCTTTATATGATCGTGTCTAAAATAAGATTGTCTATATAAACATTTTTCAATCAAAAGATAATAAAATGACCAACCTACTAACAATTTAATAATTGTAATGCTGACAAGAAAGACACATTTACATATAAGAAGAAACTACAATATATAATTTTCTTACACAATCTGAATACTTAAAAAAGACTTAGATTTGATAATTGTTTTACTTCCATCATATATTAATTTTAATAAAAGATAACACAAACATCGTTATTTCAATTAATTTAACAACATTTCCTTTATGATTCTATTTACTCAAATATGAATATCAAATACCCACAACTTACAAAAGATCAATTATAATTTAAAAAATGATTATTCTTCTCCCAAATTACATTCAATCTAAAATTAATCATATTTTATTGAAAAATCAATTGTTGACCCCTTTTATGATAGAAAATTACCAAAGGATAGATGAGACATGGAGGCCCATCCAATATGAAAAGAGGTTCCATGAGAGAGATGTTTATTTACTTTTTAATTTTTTATTGTAAAGTTTATTTACTTTTATTAGGTAGTAATTTTGTTAATTAAAGGAGCTTACCGTTAAAAAAGAAAGGCTACTTAGTACACACGGCCGTTAGAAAAGGGATCCCGTAAAATCAAGACATTGACTGTTTTCTAGCGAGACTTCCACGTCGTTTACATTTTTCGCGTGCTCTAAAGCAAATCTTAGGTCTCTGGCTTTTAGTCTTATCAATGTTTGCTCAATGTTTATATCTTTAAAGAAAAATTATTTATTTATTCACCATAACAAAAATATTTTTTTAATTATTGATTATGTCATTTAAAGGAATGTCACGTGAAACTTTAGGCTTATCAGATATATACATAAAGTAGGTTTTTCTTCCATAAAATGTGAAAGTTGCTTTTTCTTCACATGTATGTGCTAAAATAGATCGATCATAAAGTATGAAAGTAGTTTTTTTTCACATTCATGTGTTAAAATAAGTTTTCTATAAAGTATTAAAGTAAATTTTTAGGTTGTAGTTGTAGTAAGACAAAGTTATTAATGGACAAAATATGAGAAGACAATTTTTACACAAAATAAAAGTGGTATAACATATCCACATCACGTCTTATCATGTTTGAGTTGTCACCTACAATCTATGGTGACATGCATGCACACCAAAGCACAAATATTACACAAGTGGAAGACTTGACTCAACTTAAGGATAAGTCATGGAAATCAGACATGGAATAGAGATAAGATAATTGAAACCACTAGTTACCTTCTTTGCATCTCTACTAAACCATTCTCCAAGTTTCACTGAGATACAACAAGCAAAAACACTAAAATATCCATTTTGGGTTTCTAGGAGGGACTAACTGTAAGTCAAACTTTGAAACTTGACATAGACTTGGAACTTAGTTTCAAGTCCTAAATACCTTCCAACATTCAACCTCCACTAAATAACATGGTTAACTTAACTGCACGTAGACCTCAAACCCCTACTCAAACTTGGGAATTATCTGAAGTCATATGTTTTCTTTGGCCCTTAGGTCCTACAACAACAATAAAATGATACTTTGAAAGAAAGTAAGGTACACGAAACACACTTCCTACAATAAGAAGAGTTGTACAAATTTCAAGACCTTTAATAATTAAAATACAGAGATGCACAACATAAAACATGAGCATTCTAATCAACAATACCATAACACAATTTTTATATGGGGAAAACCCTTTCAGGAGAAAAACCGCACACTCCAAAGCACAACTCAATGTATTAATTTGTAAACTTGAAGGTTACAATGCACTTTTAGAGCCAAGCTCTTACCTGAGTTCACTACAATAAGATTTCTAGAGTAATTCCAATAGCGTAAGGGTGCCTACAAAATAAATTCATAATCCAAACTAGTCCACAAGTATCATATTTATAGAGTTTACATTGCAAAATATGAAGCTTCTATAAGTTATTCCATAGAAGGCCACATGGAAAAATATGGTTGCCTACATGCATGCAAAACTACACCTCTTCAATCATAATGCCTCATTGCATGTCAATCACCTCCTCAACATGTAAAGTATTTGCATGCATGCAAGGCACCTACAAGGACTAGGTCCCACCTATCATAACTTTTTTTTTTTTCTATTTTGACTCTTACATTGTCATAATTTGTCATAAGACAAAATCACTCATAAAATTTGTCATACAATTATTCATAAATTATCTTTCACAAAGGAGCCCACAAAATGGGATGTCTGCCTTCTAAAATTGAGGACGTGTCATCTTAATTCTTAGAATGAGTATGCCTTTCATTAAATTTGAAATTAGAAACCAACCATTTTTATTTTATTTAGGCTTGGAAACCCAACCCTTAGCCTTGGATCTCCAAGTACAATGTCATATCAATACCAAGAGAAAAAATACTAACATTGGCAATATGGTTGACGAATTTAATTTTTTTTATGAAATTAAAACCCATTATAGATGATGATGTCTAGTTTTCAAATATGTAAGTATTTTTATGATTGGATTTATTTTTCTATTTTTTAATGAATTTATAAGAAAAAAGGTCCATAAACTTGAAATGTCAAACCCTAAGTGTTACTGTCATTTTTCTCTTCATCTTTACAATAACATTCTTTATAATTATAATGAAGGTCAATCTTTCCATTAATCATTGTTTCTATCTTTTTTTTCACTTATTTAGGCAATTTTAGATAGTCTTCTCAATCTAGATCTCTATTGAAGAATATCCTTGTTCTTTTAAAATTGTGACATTATTAGATGAAGTAAATTAGAGTTGAAACTTTGATTCACGCTAATCTTTTCTTGTTCTTAGTAGCTATCTTTAGTTTTTCAAATTTTAAGATCTCAACAACATCAACTTATGATGTTGATTGGATTATTTTTTATTAAAAAGCAGTGTTGATTAGGGTGTCGACCCTTTAACATAGCTAGAGACTATAAAAAACAAAGCCCACAGGCAATAAAAGACAACAACATATGGGAGCAAGTCCCAAACAAACAAATTCAACAACCCAAACCCAACTCAAGGAGGGGTATGAACACTCGAGCCTTGACAAGGAGAGGTTTTGGCGGTGGGGAGGCCTTACCCTTCCACCTACGACAAACTATAGTATAGGCGATACTATCATTGGGACCATCAAGAGAATGATCAAGCAATAAGGATCTCGCTTGGAAACCATTAGTAGAGCCAACATAGTACTATTTCAAGACAACGGGTGGTTGTTGTAGAGCAGCAGGGGGCTGTTGCAGAACAACAGCAAGTTGCGGTGGAGGAGTAGCATCAAGAGAAAAACCAGTAGGTGTAGAGTAGAGTTGCAAGTCAGAGGCGACATGAGGTGAATCCATGAGGGAGACAAAATAGTGGAATCAACCATAGCATCAATAGCAGTAAGAGACACCTCAACCTCCCGAGAGGAGCCATATGAATCAGGATCAGCAACATGGGAATCGACAACAATACTAAGAGGCACCTCAACCTCCCAAGAGAAGCCATCTGAATCAGAATCAACAGCATGGATAGTCAAGTGATCAATAGTAGCATCCTTCCACCAAGTAGCAATACCTTTGTGGCGTGAAATAGAGCAATCCAAAGCAAGATGACCCATAAAGGAGCATTTCCAATAGTGAAAGGGGAGGCAATCTAGCAGTTGTGTCCAAGGTTGATCCCCAACCATGAGAACCACATCTCCAAGGAGAGGTGAAAAGATGTCAATATCAATTAAGTTACGAGTAAAGGTAGTGTGGTCCATTGAAGACGTCACATCATCGACCATTGAGAAACAACCAATGGAATTACCAATAGCCTCATAGCAAGAATGCTCCCAAAAATGAAGAGGGAGATTTGGGTGGCGAACCCACACTAGATGCACATTAAGCGGTTTAGTGAGAGGATTAAATTAAATTTGACTAAGGCTTAACAGAGAGGGAGTGCACTCCCCAAGCCCATAATTTGCCCAAAATCAAATCCTTTAGCATAGGGAAAAAGCTCAATATTTTGAGCCACCAAAGGCTTCCAAGAGTCACTCACCCAACGATGGAGGTCTTATAGTGAAGGCTAGAGCCCAGAGAATCTACACACTAAAACATAGCATTGGTAGGAATCAATGTTGTCCACCACATCCTGCCCACAAACCACCACAAGAAAGATTTGGCACAGGGAAGAGGACGAACCCCCCTGAAAGGTTGGACAGCAAATCTGGCCACACAAGCAAAACTGCATCTACCAACAACAAAAAAAAAGGTCTGGGTGGGACCTTACCACCCACAACATCAGTAGCAGCTGGCAGAGAAGCATCACCACGAGCCAGAGAGTCAACAACAACAACTCCCCTAGGAAGGGAAACCACAGGTGGGGGAGGGCACGAACCATCCACCCCACAGGCAACACCCACCGCCGAGGGAAAATTAGGAACGACATCATCACAATGAGTAGATTTCACCCAAGGAGCATCGCACGAGGGAGACCCTGCTGCAAACGTCGCATGGGAAGCACCACAGACCCAACGCGAGAGGGAAGGGGAGGGAAAACCGAAGGCGAGGGCACAGCAGCACCACCGACAGAAGGACTACCACCAGCGCAGGAGACCAAAGTAGCGTCGGTGGGCTCAGAGGCACAAGGGCGAGTCGAAACCGCATCAGCCGAGGCAACTATAGGACCACCACTACACCCAGACGGAGAAACAACATTCAATGGTCGATGTGCAGAGGTGCCACACCCAGACGGAGCAGCAGCATTCAACGGTCGAGTCACAGAGGCATGAGCGGGAGAAACCATTTTCAAAGGGATCAACTGTTGTATGTTGATTGGATTGTTAAGTTGTATTAATCTAATATTATTCCTATTTTAGACTATTGTTAATTTTATCCTATTGAAGTAAAGTTGTGTAGTTGAGTGGTAATTCTTTATGGAAGTAAAGTTGTGTAGTTGAGTGGTAATTCTTTATGGAAGTAAAGATTATCTATATTATTAAGATGGTCTTTTGTCATTTTCTACTTGTATTCCTTGGCTCAAGTAATTTATTCAATCTTCAAGTGTTTTCCACAAGCCAAATTGCATGGCTTCTTGATGTTTATGGTCTTAAATATTATCTCAACAATCTTTCATTTCTTATGTGCATTTTGTTTTGTTTTCATTAGTCATTCTTTTTTCATATGCAATCCTTAAAAGTATTGATTTTTATGTTATACTGAGAAATTTTCATCTCAAAAAATTTCTTCTAATTATTTTAAATAATTTAAATAGTTTAGATTTGATTTATCAATCCTATCATGAAAAGATATAATCTCTACTATGAAAGAAGTACTTATGGCATAAAAAGTCTCCATAATAAGTTTGAAGGTTCCACCAATTTTACTCTCTATAAGAGTCGTACCTCAAGTGTGTTGAAACATTGGAATAGAATTAATTTTTAAGATAAACTATGTTGACAAGGCAAATGTGAATGATAATGCTACCAATCAATAAACTACCAATTAGAATGAAATGCACTTTCAAATTACAATTTAAACATGCCCCAACTTCCCACATAGGATTACATGCTCGTTTATGACTATTTTTTGTTTATTGGTTTATTTATCTCGATTTTAAAAGTTATCCCCTATGTTATGTACCAAATATTGTACATAAATGTGTAAATCTCTTACCTCCTTTAAATTGGTTATCATTTTATGACTAGCATATTAATTGCATCCATGCATGTCCAACTATAAACCATGGTTCATAGAATCAATCTTTCAACATTGTGCGATCTTTGATCCTAGTAACCTCAATATCCTCCTTGGGTATGCTCATTTCAACTGGCTACTAAAGTTCTTAGTCTACACAAATGGAGCTAAGGGTTTCAAAAAGAGAAATGAGGATGGGCTTCTAGTTGCATGAAACACATAGGGAATACACTAAAAAATAAATAAACTCAAACATAATTGTTTTTGGTGTCATTTTCCCCTTTGTTTTATTTGCTTAATTTAGTTACTTCTTTTATTTGTTATGTTTTCTTATTTTTCTTTCATAGCATTGCACCTTAGTTCAATTTTGTTTGTTTGATTTATCCTTTATATTTTTTATGTTTTTTTTTTTTTTTTGATTTTTTTTTGGTAGCTTATTCTTTAATGGGTTTTATTTTATGTATTTATGTCTTTCTATATTTGTTTAGGGCATTATTGTATCATCCATTTCTAATTTCCATCCTCGTAAGTCACATTCTTTTAGTTTCTTACTTAAAATTCTATTATTTTAATTATTCCAATTAAGTAAATTAAATTGTATCTTAAGTTTTTACTTTATTTTTTAAATTATGTCTACTTCTTTTTAGTCTTATTGTGTTTAACTCTTAGTACTTATTTTGATCTTTTGAAGTTAATGTTCTTGCAATTAGTAGGTCCTTATTTTTTTCTTTATCTTTCTTCATTTTTGCATTAATATATTAATTATGCCGAAGGCATACCCTATATGAAGTTTCCAACTTACTTATTGAAATCAATGGTTCAAAATTGACTAGAAGGATGCAAGACGATTGAATTGATCTCAATCGTATGTTTACATTAATATTAATTTTTTTTTAAATGATAAAAAATAAAACATATTTTAATATGATTATTTAGAAGAAAAAAATGTGTATAAAAGAAAAATCTACTATTTTCTGCTATTTTTCCTACTTTTGTAAATGGTTACTTTTTCATTAAGTAAAAATGTTTCTTTAATTATTTATTTTTTTAATGAAATTACAAATAATAATTCAAAATTATTAGAATTCATTTATTCTATTGTTATTTATCTTATTAAAATTTTAATTATTGTAGAATAATTATTTTTTGAATTAGAAATCTCTCTTTTATTTCTATCTTCCTTTCATAAGAATATAGTTTAATTTAATCTTCTTTTATTAGGATATTCTATCTTATTTTTTATTAAATTATTCTAATCTTCTTTTTTTAAGGTTTAATTTACATGAAGTTAAATTGAATTTTAATTATTTTTGTCTCACAAAGTTACGAATAATAATTTTAAAAGATAATAGAATTGGTTTAATTTATACATTTGTCTTATTAAATTTTAATTTATTGTACAATAATTATCTTTAATTTTTTATTTTTATATCTTTCTCTACTTATTCTCTCTAACTTATAAACACACACTCCTTGTTTCTCTCTCTCTTTCTCTATCTCTATCTCTCTCCCTATCCCTCTTCCTTTCTTTATATTTCTCTCTATCTATATCTCTCCCTCTATCTATATTTCTTCCTTTCTCTCCCTCCCTCATTCCCTCTATATCCCACTATCTATCTCTTTATCATTACCTCTCTCTCCCTTTCTCTGCTTCTATATATCTATCTCTTGCTCCTCTTCCAATATATGTCTATCTCTTCCTCTATCTCCTCATATTTATCTCCCTCTCCCTTCATATCTATTTGTATATCCCTAGTTCTCTCTATATATCTATATATCAATCTTTGTATCTCTCTCTATCTTTGTGTCTCCTTATATCTCTATATCTCTATCACTCTATCTCACCATCTATATATATATTTATCTTTCCATAGTCCTCTACAGACCTTTTTTATCTCCCTATATTTATATCTTTATCTCTCTATCTATTTTATCCTCTTCCTCTCTCAGTCTATCTTCCTTTCTACCTCTATCTTTCTCTCCCACATGTCTCCCTCTATATATCCATCTCTCTCTACCTCTTTCTCTCTCCATATCCCTCCTTTTAAACCTCTATATCCATATCTATTTTCCTCTCTCTCTCTCTCTCTCTCTCTCTCTCTCTCTCTCTCTCTCTCTCTCTCTCTCTCTCTCTCTCTCTCTCTCTCTCTCTCTCTCAGACCTAATTGCAAACATGACATGAGCATCTTCTTAATTGAAAAGTTTTATTTTAGTTATAACTGGAACCTTGTAAAAGGATGCAAAGTGGATTTAAAACTATCACTTCTCCATTGAGACCTTTGTTGCACAAGCAACATGACTACCAATTGATCTCTCTCTCTCTCTCTCTCTCTCTCTCTCTCTCTCTCTCTCTCTGACCTAATTGAAAAGTTGAGTGACCTAATTACAAACATGACATGAGCATCTTCCTAATTGAAAAGTTGAGTGACCTAATTGCAAACATGACATGAGCATCTTCCTAATTGAAAAGTTTTATTTTAGTTATAACTGGAACCTTGTAAGAGGATGCAAAGTGGATTTAAAACTATCACTTCTCCACTGAGACCTTTGTTGCACAAGCAACATTATTTTCAAAATTTGGCCTACAATTGATCTCATGTACTACACAAATCTGTGCAAAAAAATTGACCAAATTTAGCCCTAATTGACTTTCCACACCTCTTCGACATACCCATTGCACACTAAGATGCAATTGCTAGTTTACTTTTATTGCACTATGATCCATTGGAAGGATTTTTATTTTTAATTAAACATATGCATTAATTTATAATCCCTTCTAAATTTTATAAATACAAATATACACACATTTTTCCAATAATTTATCTTTCCTTTATAATTAAAACTTTTTAATTACTCTTTCTCCTTTCTTCTATTATTTTATTGTTTAGGCTTCCTACTATAATTGTATTATATTCCAATAATCTATCTTTCCTTTATAATTAGACCTTTTTAATTACTCTTTCTCATCTCTTTTCTAATTTTATTGTTTAGGCTTTTTGAATTTGTTTTCATGCATTTTCTCTAGTTTATTGATTGGCTTTTCTTCTCTCTTTTGATACTTTGGTTTGTTATAAACTAAAACATTTATAGTTATCTTCTTTTTTTTTTGTGTAACTTTACTTCTTTCAGACTATATTCTTCTTCTTTTAGACTATATTCTTTCCCCCTTTTATTGTGTAGTTTTCTCCACCTCTCTATATATACTCCTTTTTATGGTTTTTTAGATGATTGTTTTTCTTTTCTAACTTTCTTTACCACTTTTAGATGATTGTTAGTAACTTATTTTGTAGTTTACTCTTTAAAAATTTAAATCATTTTCTATCACCCATTTCCCCCTTCTTTTTTTGTCATAGGTTTTTGGTATTCTCATTTTTTTCTACAATCCTTTTCTTCTTTAATATTATATTTGTTTAGTGCATTTGTGTCCCTTTTTGTTCGAGGCCCCTTACTTTGTAGTATAGCATTCAATCTTTGCTTTCTTTTTTGTTCTTCTATTGTTTTGAGCATTTGTTTATTAGGATTTTTTATTTATTTTTTTTATTTTCTAATTTTTCATTTTATGCTTATTCTTATCTTGCCTCTCATATTTTATCTTTTTAGTTTCTTGGTGTTTTCCTTTTCTTGTTCTTGCCTTATTCTTGTTACTTTATTTTAATCATCCTTTTTTATTTTATTTTTTAATTTGACTTTTAACTGTCACAACCTTTATAAATCTTTTTCTACAATCAATTACTACATTTTTTTCCCTGATGATAAACATTGAATGAAAAATAAACACAATTTTTATCCAAAAATATTTTTATATCTACAACATTTTAAGTGTAGTATCAAGATTCGATTAAGATAATAAACTTAATCCACATTTTATTGTATTTTTATAATACTACCAGCATAATGTTTCCATATCGTGAAGGGTCCTTAACTTTGGAAAAAACTTAAAAGTCTGGGGAGGTTTTGTTAATGCAATTAAATCTCTCCAAGTATAACTATTTAAATACAACAATGCCACCAGCGTGAATTTACCACATTATCAAGAGTCCTCATTTTAAATAAAAAGGGAAAATATATGACAGGGCAAGAGAAGAATTATTTCCGAGCTGTGATGTGATATTATTGAAGATGATGTTTAAAAAAATATAAATGTGAAGAAGGCAGAAGTGCCCTCACATTCTGACAAGGTTTTGCCAAAAAGGATGAAACCAATATATTGACCATTCCTGAAGTCAGATGAAGTCGATTGCCTCAACATCTATAACACAACAAATTTTCTCTTGAAGACAGAGGGTCATATTAAAATTAGCAAAGATATGGAGCAATGCCATGCCATGCAATGCAAGACAAATAATTAATCGTCACATCTTTTTTCCTTGAAGATACAATTGAACCTAGAAACTTGAATTTATTTTAAATGAACGAGTATAGATATCCTTTTCCAATATCTTTTGCTTAAATAAAATTTCCTTCCTCAACTTTTTTGCTCAGAATGATTTCCTACTCATGGAGGTTTTCCATTATCCAGGTCCTCCATGACATCAATATCACTTCGCCTTGTTATTTTCTGGACATACCCTGCAACCATACAGTCATTCAAGATCAAAACCTGCAATAATTGAAAATAATTAAAATCTATGATTGAACAAATCCTCAATAAATTAAAAAAGAGACTTTAATGCATCCTCCAAGGGGTGGATAACAGAAAATGCTAGACATTGAGAGGCCCTAAATGGGTCAAAACAGACAACTAGCAAATAGTTTAAAACGCATATCATGTCCACATTGTGACAGGGCATATCTCTGTTGAATTATCTATTTGTAAGTGAATCATGTCCACATGCCATAAGACTTCTATGTTGAACGTTTAAACTATTCCTTGAATTTCTGATTCTTCAAGAAGACACAAGAAAGAATGAATGTTTGAAATTGTCTCAATCTTGCACCAAACTGGTAGTAACTAGACAATTCATTGTTCATAAAGTCGATTATGAAAAGTAATACTTCTACCTACACAGGAGTGTTACTTCACAGCTTCCTCTAATTTGATGAATCTTGTCTACATTCTCAAAATCTGTATAAGGCTCTGAATGAGAGAAGTTACAAATATGTTTCTAATCCTAAACGTGGCCATATGAGATGTAAAAAATGTTAGATAGTCTTGCACGTGAACTTTCCTTCCGGGAAAAGTTAACTCGAAATTTCATAATACTATATGCATAGGTTTTAACTTTTGTCAAATCACTATGGTTACAGATTATCAAATCTTCTTTTGTGTTATTTGATAGTTGAGTTCAACTACTATAATCGCATACAAGGATAAGTTGTGTTACTTATAAACCATGTTCTAAACTGTGGCATAGCAGCAGCATTCTCCAGATACTTCAAATTTTAGATGTCACCCATTGTTGACAGCTTTGGAATTTCTCAAGTTTCAATCAGTTGACACACTTCAGGCACTTTAGACCAACATTTTGCAATTTTCATAGCATTCTCAGCAGGTAACAACATTCTGGCCACCTCTGTGTTTATAGATAGACAACAGTACATCTCATGAATGCAGAAGACCATATGCAAGCCAACTCTTCATGTTTGCTCATGACAAATGACAAGGCTATCTCCAGATTTGGGCTCAGCACAAACTCAGCAAGCCTCATTTTCAAATTAATGTGAACTCGCCACTAAGACTGGGTAAAAGACTAGGCAAATTGAAAAATCATATCATATACATAATCTATATTAAAATGTAATTAGTACACTATGGCCCATGAAAACAAAATATATTTGTTTTGTACTAAAAGCACCAAATAGCATTGTAGAATGGTTTTTTATAGAAGCCAAAAAATGAAACTTCCCAATCCCATTATTAAGGAACAAACTCTCAACCTACAACCCATGTGAAACAACTTATAACAATGTGTTAACGATAGCTATTTTGTCCCTACCAAGAAATTTCAACAGACTTGTAAATTTCTCAACTTTTTGATCACAGACATTCCATTAAATGGTGGATAATTGGATTTATGTGTATTTCAGCCAACATTAGAACAAACAGGTTCACCAAATGCACCTAATGGTACCTCTATTTTGTCACTTGGAAAGATTAAAGTTAAACAATTATAACAATAGTCATAAAAAATGATTGAACATGATCTTTATATTAACGGAAGAAATTTAGAATGTACTCTCATACAACTTAATTGAAACAAAGATTTCAGTATCTGACCTTGACTGTAGTAATGGAGCTGCTGCTAAACTGAACTCAAAGCATTCTTACATGTGTAGATACAGTTGATATACTTCAGGCATAATAAAGCTCCTTGAGACAACACACAAAACTCAAGGATTTCTGCACTCTATATCCTTTTTTAATCTGAGAATAAATTGTTGATAAAAAAACAAGAAATATTATTCCCAACTTAATGTAATCAGCAAGTGTACTGAATGCTGTTAAAATATGGCCAAAAGATAAAATAAACTACACAATATCTGATGTAGATTGTCTGAATTAGGTCTATGGACCTGTTATGAAACATCCACAGTCCAAGGTTGCAAAACTCGCAAAACTCTCGAGTCAATTTACCAAGCGAATCACTCACCCAATAACTTGCCGACAAGTTTTTGTAAAACTCATGGCGATTCTTGCTTGAATAACTCGTGTAAATGCAAAAAATTGTGATTTTTCCTTGAAAAACTCGTCCAAATTCATATAATTTAGTTTTCCATGCTTGTTATTAAAAAAACATGATTTTCATTGGCAGTGAAGTACAAATGTTTCTAACTACCCATCTTTGTCTATAAGTCAGACTCAAATATATACATGAAATATAACTCGCAAAACTCGAGTCAATTTACCAAGCGAATCACTCACCCAATAACTTGCCGACAAGTTTTTGTAAAACTCATGGCGATTCTTGCTTGAATAACTCATGTGTAAATGCAAAAAATTGTGATTTTTCCTTGAAAAACTCGTCCAAATTCATATAATTTAGTTTTCCATGCTTGTTATTAAAAAAACATGATTTTCATTGGCAGTGAAGTACAAATGTTTCTAACTACCCATCTTTGTCTATAAGTCAGACTCAAATATATACATGAAATATAACTCGCAAAACTCTTGAGTCAATTTACCAAGCGAATCACTCACCCAATAACTTGCCGACAAGTTTTTGTAAAACTCATGGCGATTCTTGCTTGAATAACTCATGTGTAAATGCAAAAAATTGTGATTTTTCCTTGAAAAACTCGTCCAAATTCATATAATTTAGTTTTCCATGCTTGTTATTAAAAAAACATGATTTTCATTGGCAGTGAAGTACAAATGTTTCTAGCTACCCATCTTTGTCTATAAGTCAGACTCAAATATATACATGAAATATAACATTTAAGTATAAGTTATATTTCATGTATATATTGGCAAGATATTTGAGAGTGGTTTCAAATCTCTTAGAAGATCTTATAAATTTTCAGACAATCAAATTTCAGTAATTAGCAGGCTCCTATCAACATTCTCTCGCTCTCTCTATCTCACTTTCTTTATCTCCCCTGAACTCTAGACCTATCTCTCTCCCTATCACTCTTCCTCTATCCCCTCTCTAGCTCTCTCTATCTCACTCTCCTCTCTCCCCCAAGATCTAGACCTATTTTTGTACCTCTCTCTCTCATCCTCAGACCCCCACGGGGTGCTACCCTCGACCTCATTTTGGTGTTGCCCCCAAAACCTCATAAAACGTTATTATTACACAACTTGCCAAAAATATCTTTAGATGGGGCAACTTCTACATGACATGGCTAGTGGAAGAAGCATTGTAACTCATTCAGGGTTGAACTTGTCTTTTGGTCTATGCTATGCATTAAACTCTAATTTTGATTTATATCTGACGGAAATTAGTGATATGCTCAACAAATTTGGTGATATATGTGCTTTTGAAGAATATTTTTTTTAAATTGTGTATTTTAAAATATTCAATAAACTTGTCGAGTTATTGCCAATTTTTTCCCAAGTCTTTTGGTGAATCCAAAGTTTTAAAAAAATTTGGGCCAGCCAAGTCATTGTCGAGTCCAATTTTTTCAACTATGATCCACGCAGCTAGAAGAATTTTGGGTGGCTCTGTGAATGCTGGGACTATTATTCTTCTTCCTTATCCTCCTGGACAGTGTTGACGTGTCTAAAATCGTATTGCTAGAACTCTATCCAACCAACACAGAATAAAATGTTCTCGGTGAGTATCCTATCCTCTCTTGTATAAGGAATCCCTAATGCTGTTTTAGTTGATCAGAGGGGACAACCTCAAGGTTCCAACTGTCAAGTCATGACTGCGGGATAACTCAGTGATTGATGTGTTTTGCTAGGAGCACAAGGGGGCTTACGTTTACAACAAATTGGTCTGCATCTGATTCTCGAATTGGGAAATAAAAGCAAAAGGGAAGGGTTTAGGGATCCTAAGGACAGCGATAAGAATGACTAGTGTAGCGGGTAGACAGATTTCCATAAACAGATTCTTGTTTCGCTAGAGACACCCTCACAACTAGACAAGAACAGTGCAATCTACAAGGGATGAAGGATTTTCAAACCGGAGACATTCATTTAGGCACCCAATTCTGGCACAGCCTAAGACGAACACCTACAGTTGAACTAAGCGCAGTTTGGGTTCAGACTAACCATGCACAGTGACCTACAATCAATAGGCCCCCAATGGTATGAACCTGAAATGCATCAAATACTCTCCACATTTTTCCATTGAAATCATTGAACTCTAATTCTAACTAGCTGAAAGAAACCATGCAAACAGAATAAAACCAAGATGATAAACACCAAATCAATATCCATATATTGATTTCAGCTGCTATTACAACAATTTCTGCAACATTTCTATGCTACTCCTAATCTGAAAACTGCTGAAACCTATCTAACTTCTAATTCCTAGAAATCTAATTATCTAAAAAAAACTTCTAACTATCTAACTCTAAAAATCTAACCCTTTACAAAAGAAAGGCCTCTCCCTTTTATAAATTTTACAAATTTGAACCAAAGGTCAGGATTGACTGCATTCAACAGTCTTGATCTACCTTCTAGAACTTGGCAGCTTTAACCCATGCCCATTCAATCCTCAGTTATCCTCCCAACCACATTTCCAACTACCTACAATTGTTTGGCATCAATTCGGTCAATCCGGTAGTTGGAAATAACTATCTTGTGTTCCTTTGTTTTAAAATATCTTGAACGGAGCCCACAGGCAATTCTTTACTTTAAACAATTCAGTTTTGCAACTGATTTTTTGGAATTAATTCCAATTGTGTAATTCTGAGAACGCATTGACTTGTAGCATTCTGAGTGCTCTTTCATTTTCAGTCTTGTCGGTTCAACAATGGCGTGCTTCCCCGTGATTGATTGTTGTTTTGATCCTATGCATTGCATCTTCACTTTCAAGCTTGATCACGATCCTATCTTCAATCTACGCTTCAGGTGGCCGCCTTAGCTCGTTGATTCTACAAACAACCAATTTCGACCCGAATTAATCATTTTTGAAAAATTAATTCAACAAATACTAGATTTCTGGGGCAATGTCCGGCTTTGTTTTGGCAGAGACAAAAGATGTTTGCTTTTTTTTAAATAATATAAATCACCCTTGTGCGAAATTAGGGTTTTAAGATTAAAATGCGTGACTTTAATTTTCCTCCGGCAAGATGCGATTTCGTCTGGTAGGTGAATGATTTGTTTTAAATTGCAACGCCCCCTTATGAATTTCGGCCTATTTGGCTAAAATGCGAGATTTCCATTTGGCAAATTCGAAGGTTTAATTCGTAATATACGAATTTAGTCCGATTTGACCTTTTTGCGTGATTTTGGTCCCTTAGATGAAATTAGGGGTTTTGGTTTGTAATTTTAATAAAATCACCAAAATTTTAAAAGGCCCCCTTTGTTAGATAAAAATTCAGGCCTTTTGATTAAAGGGGGCGATTTTATGCTTTGATTTAAACATACCAACTTTGCCTTATGAAATTTTGGCTATCTCACCCACAATGCATGATTTTGGTTTTAATATTAAAGCACCCTTTCTATTGATTTTGGGCTATCAAGCCGAAATGAGAGGCGCAATGTTGGCTTAAGTTCTCTTTAAACGTATTTCGGCCCTTTTGGGCCTTTTGCACGATCTTATTGAACCTCCTTTTCTTTGCTTATGAAACTCGGGTTTTTTTTAATGAGAATGGGCGACTACGTCAAAACCCAGGTTTTGCAAAGGATATGGAAGGGGAACTTTGGGCTCCATGAAAAAAAATGTCCGATTTTCTGGCTCAAATGAAACTCGGACGTTTTGGTAGAAATGCGCGATTTTACCCTCCACTTCATTTTCGGCCTATGAGCTTGATTTGGCGTGACTTGAGTGTCTCACTTTTCGGCCTAAAAGACCTTGATGCTATGAATTTTTGGCTCCTTTGTATTTTCGGCTTATGGGGTCCTTTTGCAAACTTGGTCTTCTAATTTCGGCTAATTTGGCCGAACTGCGCGATTTCCTTTCCTTGTGCCTTTTCCGCAAAACATGAGAATGGGCCGACTTTGTTTTTACGCCTTCCTATGTGATTTAATTCAGGTCTTTTTGCAAGAATGTGCGATTTTCAGCTTGTGTGCTTCTCTTGCAAACTAGGGCATCAGAGGGGAGATGCGCGACTTTCTTTTCTGTTGCTTCGGCATCTGCAAGGTGCTAGGGTTTGAAAGTGCAAGATCCTTCATTCTCTCTCTATCGGGCAGACCAAAAAAAAACGTTGGGGTCCCCTAAAGCAGGGGCGTGTGTGCGAGCACAACAGACAGCAAAGAAACCCGAATATTTCTAAGTATTGAGACCACTGCTGCAGAGTATTCATTTTTTAATAACTCTTCAAATAATGGTGCACACCTTCAACCCACTGGAACTTGTCTGTACATGTTGCAGCTGATGGAAAGATATCCAGAAAACCTTAATAAGGGAAGCTCCTCACTCCCAAAATCCTCACACCCTGCTGCATTTGTGTAACCTGCTGCCTAGGGTTTGACCAGCTGGAAGTTGACTCAACCTGACTTTATCACTTCACAAATATCCAACAAACTCCAATCTCTCCACGTAAAGCTTTGTAAGGCTGCCTTAGGGTCTACCAAAAAGGTACGGCCAGATCGCAGGATGGTACCAGCAAGGTGAAATAAATTTAAATCAAATCCCTTCCAAATAATGTCACACTTACTATGCTTTGGTTCTTTGAAATGTTTTGCAAGGAAATATATTTGATAAATCTCTGCTCTTCACACTTTTGGAAATGAACTTCAACATAAATCTCCACAAAACCATAACCAAATGCTGCAAAATCAAATAAACAAATGTTCAGCAGTACAATGAACTCTGGATGAATCCACTCCGCTAGGTGGATTTTTGCTCATGAAACTGATGGTCAAAAGGGTTTTCAGCCTTTGGCTTAAGGATGAACCTGGTTCAATCTCTCAAATAAACAAGGGTTTCATAAATTGTTCAGAATGCCCTTTCACTACTCCTGTCATGTCCCCATCTTTGACCCAAAAAGATAACGAACAATGAACAGTTGTGTGATCAAGGGTGGCAGCCTTGATAACAATTTTTAAGTAGTTAAGAAGTAACAAGAGTACATGGTACCAATATTAGGTTGTATATTTATAATTGTAAAATAGAAGAACATTGGGAAAATCACCATATTCCAATGGATTATTAAGGTAAAGACAGTATGGAATGGATAGTTTAGCTACCAATCAAGGAATAAAGACTTGCAAGCATCCAAGGTGTTAGAAATTGATCTTCCATCAAAGGGCTTCATGAGCATTGATATAATAGTTAGCATCCAGATCATATAACAATCTGATTTGCCATCATAGAAGAGGCCGATAATCAAGTAAAGGAGTAACAATTATCTTTATATGATATACAGATCAATAATTGATCAAGTGGAAGAAAGCAATCTTGTTAAGCATCAACATATGAGATAATCGTTATCATTTTTATTCCCAGCAGATCGAATAATGCATTAAGGCCAACTATACACAGTGGACTGAAGGAGCAGCCAATCTATGATTACATTAATCATTAAACGATGCTGCGCAGAAAACATCCATTCATTATTATCATTGTTAGAGATAATAGAAAGAGCACCAATTGCCATCAAGACTCCGATTATACAACTAGGAGTTATACATACGGTCATACCGCTGGTAAAAGAAGGAATTGATGAAGATAAAGCTTAGGCAGCAATCATTAAAAACAATTAATAATCTATTCACCTCATGGATGTCAATATCTACGGATCATCATTTGTGAATCATTACCTAGCGCCTCACTCCCTTAGGCGCTATGTTCACTCTCAATGCTGTAAAGAATGGCTAGCCGACAGAAGACACGATTGTATTGAGTCACCATGGCTATAAACTTAGCACGACTCGGGGGAGTGTGATCGTACGCTGACAAGAAAGGAATATCAGCTATGTATAAAAACAGCAGACAACAACTAATATTAAACAATACCGATTAAGGGAAGAATGCTATCAAACAACTAATCGATATCTAAAGAATCACGATATTAATACAGCGATTTATATTATGAGGAGTATTAATGACAGCAATCCATTATCCTGAAGACAGCAATAAGTAAGGAGACTAATCAGAGGTTAAGAAATGACTAATTGCATATGGAAGGGTGATATTAGTTAAGCAAAGAAGGCGGTCATGAATAGACATAAGTCATGACCTTTACAACTTAACTTATCCTTCCATTTGGAAGATATATGAAGGCATTCACTTCCACTTCAACAAGGATGGATTTGTGAATTACTATTTTTATTTATTTCTGATAAAGTGCTCAGGTAGGCGAAGTGGGTGATTCCACCAATCAATAAGATCTTCCGTGCATGTTAGAAGGAATCAATAGGCAGAGACAATATCCACACTAATTGCAAGAGCCAACCAAGTAAGATCTGTAACAGCAATAGCCTATTGCGGCAATCATTAGATCATCGCCATTACAAGTTTCGTATCAAAAAGGGGATCAGATCTGGTTGATCAACAACAGTGAAACTTACATATACTCTAAAAGAATATATCGGGAATATTAAATACTCTCAGTAGCAAATATAATGCATATATACGTGAAGTAATAGCAGGAACAACAGTCAACATATACATACTGTAAAAGATAAGATCACATTCATAATAAGAAGACCTACGATAATTTCCATCATTGTTACAAATGCATTAGATAAACGGAAGTAGATAATTGCAATAAGCGTATCACGAGTCATGACTATCCAAATTCATTTTGGGTACAAGTTTTAATAAAGGAAGTCTCTAAAAATTGAAATTATAAGAAATCGGTCTTAGGTCCTAAGAGACTAAAGAAGGGGACATTACACGTCCACACCTTTCTTTTATAAGCACTTTTGGAAAAAATAAAATATTTTAATTTGTGTCCCCTTATTTTCCTCCAAAAGTGACTTTAGACTCTTTTAAATAATTAAATGTAAGTTGTATTCTAATTTTTACTTTTCGACAACTTAACATTTAACTATTTAATTAATTTCCACACGAAGCTACGAAAAATATTAAGTGATCCAAATATGAATTCTGACAATGCCAAAATAGCCTTAAGTTCTTAGAAGATTGAACTTAATTAAAATTGGTGCTTTCCAAAAATAGTAAACTCCTCCAAGAAATGTGGAGTGCTCCCAGAATGTTGAAATTGTATCTAGAAAGTACCGTTGGACTCATTTTGATCTCTTTAACTTACCACCACTATCAGAATTCCTTTCTAATAGAGCTGGTTCTCTCCAAAATTCTCAAAACTTTCCAAGAAAGTTGGAATGGATTGAATAAAGGACATTACAAGTCCCCCCTTCCCAAAATTGCTTGACTTCAAGCAATGCCAACTCAAACCTCCAAATATTCCCAATTGGACCCATCTGCAAGCACCAGGATCCCAAATCAATCTAGGAGGTTGTGAATCTTTTTGTCTAATATGCTATGTTGCATCGCACCTGCAATAATCTATTGAAGATTCAGTGAGCTCCCTGGAAAACTGCTTCTCTCTCCCATGTTTCCACTATGCCCCACTGATATAAATTGGAAAATTTGAGAAGTAATTCACTTTTTTCATTCCAGAAGTCTCTAAATAATGGTCATAATCATGCAGAAACCTATTTTCCTGAATTAGTTCCAAAGATAGCCTATTAAAATCCACAAACATTCCTTTGCAAAAATGATCCTCGTTAATGATATTGAAGGTTGTTCCTTCCAAGAAGGCACATAAACCAGCATGAGTGCAAGCTGAAAACAATTTATGACAGCCACAAATCACCTGTTTTTTCACCCAAATCAGAATTGTGTTGGCTAGATTTTCCATTCTCTTCAACTGAAAACATTTGCAAACATTCTCCCATGATTCCATGACCTCAAAGGGATTGATCTTGCTGCTATTCAAGTCTAAAATCATCAACTTATAATCTGATTTTATCAAAATTAACAATCTAGAAATGAAATAGCAGCTACTAAAATAAAATTTTCTTGCAATAACAAAAAATGTGAGCATTCTACTGACTGAAAATAATTAGGCTGAAAATCCTTCCCTGACCATTACCAATTGACAAATTCTCTATCCCTTGATTAAAAATCTTTGCGAAACGATTTGTATGTATGCAAATGAAATCATGTGATGGCTGATTGGAATGATGACAACAGCACTAAGATTGAAATTTTGATCCATAATCCTCCATGGTACATTCCTTCCAGCACCATTAATCTCTAACAATCCTTGATGATCTCTTGCATACATACTCAACATTGAAGTAGCTTCATCATGCTTATGTTTGTAATGTCCCCTTTTTGTAAATGCCCTAATCTTTACCCTAAAATCACAATTCCAAGTAAAACAAGAAATGGAATAGAGTTACCGATATCATTTACCCATTTAAATTGTTGAACAAGATAGATCATGGTTGAGACCTTGCAATCATGTTAGATAATCAGTGAAAGAATTATCCATAAAATAGATCTTACTAGGAACATTATCTTAATCAAAAGCATAGATCTTTCAGACTAGGGTTAGGAACATTAACTTAATCATATTATATATCTCATTCATTATGGAGTTCAACCATGAAAGGGTTAGGATAAGGAAACATGATCAAGTGCCCAAAGTGATCCTCTACCCTGGGCCGAAAAGCGGATATCCCATCCCTATTGGCCTCATGTGGCCTCCCGCCATCTCATATGAGGTGGTGTTCCTCGTGAGGAATCTATAGCTGTTCTCCCACATCATGCCATCCTTCTTCACCCTCTTATGATTTAGACTCCCTTGAATCCATCTCAACAATCAATCAATGTAGAGGTTGGAAAGGAAAGCTACAATAGGGTGCCCAAAGTGATCCTCTACCCTAGACCCAAGAGAGCGGATATCCCATCGCTCTTGGCCTCATGTGGCATCCTGCCATCTCGTATGAGGTGGTGTGCCTAGTGAGGAGTCTAAAGCCATTCCCCCTCCTTGCATTCCCTTTCCTCACCTTGCCATAATTGATTGTTGCTATTTAGAAATCCATATTATTAATAATGTCTAATATATATGATATTATGTGCCAAATATATTATCCTATATTAATATGTAAAGAATTGTGCATTATAGTGCTGCATATATCAGGCATACATATTGAACATATATATTTATCCATGTATACCACGACTGAATAATGATGCTACTGCCTGCAATTAAATAACAATTTTGGTCTGATCTGATCGATGGTGTGAGGTTACTGGATGCTTTTCTACTTATTCCCTTCTTCTCCTTCATTGAATGCCAGTATGCAATAAATATCCCCCAATGGTTGGTGGAGAATTATGTCTTTTCCATGGCCATGTCTCTTCCTAAGGGTGGTATCTCTTTACAAGTTGACTATTGCCATTGGACTAAAATATCACTGCCTTTTATTTCTCTGCCCTTCTAATTATTTGTCTTATTTATTCTCCCTCCCTCTCCTCAATAAGATCTCCTTTATATATCTTCTACAGTGGAAAGTCATGTCCATTAGTTAGGTCGGCCCTTATTTAATTTAATGAATTTAAATAAATTCTATTACTTGCTCATCTCTTAATCTAGTTGACCCTCCCTAAAATTATGCCCAGAATTTATTATTTATTTGGGTCAGCCTTGCACCTATTGAATTGCCTAGGTTTTTGATTATTTACTATCTATTTATTCTTGTAGTCGGCCCTAAACGTAGGTTTAACCTAGGTCAGCCCTCTTAAAGAAATATTATTAATTTTTTCTTGTTTTTTATTTGGACGTCTGGGTATATGTATAATGCTGCAATCTGTATGAACCCTAGGCAGGGTATTACAATGTTGCACTACTCTGATATTCATATGAGCTTCATCCAAAGATTTTCTGTTCGTGCTTGAGGTTTCTTCATGAGGAATAGTACTTTCATACCATAAGCTATAATCATAAAGATGATCAAATTGTTCACCATTAATCGGTGATCCAAAAACTTTGACAATTTGAAAACCGCATCTAGTATCAGGAATAGAATCTATCTCATGCTTGAAAACTTCACCTAGATCCCATACCATGTTATTCACTTGCTATGCAGGAAGTGTCTCAGCGTCATCACAAAAAAAGGATTGTCAAAAGATGATTATGCATCCATTTCAAAGAGTCGGTTATCAAAAGATTGGAAGTTATTTCCATCCTCTTGTTTAAAACAATCTTCCTGTTGTCCCAGCTCTATACTTGCAAAATCAAGAAAATGTTCTCAATCAAAATCTTCTTGGAGCCTATCAAACTCATCAATCACCTAATTGATTGCTTTAGCCCTTTCATCATTCTCTTGCTCCCTGAATTGTTTTGTAACATCAAGCTGATTTTCTACTTCTAGATGTGCCATTTGGGTACTTTATAGCGAGTGCTTTATTGAATTAAGCTCCAAAGTGAGCTCATCAATTTCTTTCTCTTTTCCTTTCTATGCATCAAGGGTCTCTTCTACAAACTTGATGGAATGATCCATGTCTAAAAGCAATTGCAAGTAATTTAATTTCGTTGTTTTCAAAGAATCTTTGATCATTTACAAATCTGTAAGAGTGGACCCTCCTTCAATGCCTTTGTCTCTTCTCAACTTCAGCCTTCCAAATGAAGCTTTCAATGACCTTATGTGTGTTATCAATTCTAATTTCTTGTTAAAACTTGCACCACTTTTTCTTCTATGACCAAAAATTAATTCTTTAACTCTTGTAATTCTTTAGGCCTTTGAACTATATCAGCAAGGTAACTTTGTCCATCACACAATAAGATAACGTTGGCCTCTCCTTCAAATTCTGATATAAGATTCACTAAATTAGTCTGAGTGTTCATCATTACTTGTTAATCTGGAAATTTCAGCAAACCCAATATCATCATTAGTGCTTTCAAAAAAAAAAAATTATTTGCATACCTTTCATATGGATTATTCTGGAGACCATCTCAAGTTCTGATATAACTTAAGGGAAATTTTGGTGTTATCCTTTCTTCATCCTCAAACTCTGATATCTTAGTTTCTTCATTGTCCTCATCATCATTATGCAGGGAATCAGCATCTAAAGGAGGTCACTAATTCATCTTCTTTGTTGCTCCCACATATATGTGTAATGTCCCTTATTAGGAGGCTGCCTGTTTCCCAAAGGTTGACATATATTACTATGCATTAATATGTTTTAATTCATATTACTAAACTAATGGATGAATTATTATTCATAATACATTCAATATTTGTTATATTTAGACCCATCTTAACTTCTACCCTAACCCTAATGAGGGATGGGGATTTACTGTCATAGGGCACCGACACCACCTGTGAGGAGGCTCCCTCAAGGCCCAGGACTACATCCCTACCCATTTTGGGCTTACCATCACTTGTGATTGGGTTTACTCGCCTTTCCCTACACACACCAACCTACTCTTCTCATAGGCATTAGCAGATGAACTAAGAATAGGCCATTAATATAGTAATGTTTCATGTATTATGAATGTATATATGTTTCAAAGAAATTAGGTATAGTTGTCACATAAATCTGTATTTCTTATTATTATAAACCTTATTGATATTATCTCAGTCTATATATACAGATATAGATCTGTAGGAATAATTGGAATAGCTTATTAGTACATGCCATGTATTGGCCAATCATTCCTAATAGTATACAACTGTGCATTATCATAAATAAACATTAATTCCATGGTTAGGATACAGAATATCATCTGCTGCTACCAATAATGTTGATATAAACTAATGACTGCCAATAAATCAGTCTACTGTAACAGCTGTTCTTATTAGGATCAATCTATACTGCAGTTGATATCATTATCAAACTGTTGTCTTCTCCTTGATTGATGGTGATGTTACTGGATGCTTTTGATTCCTTTCCTTTATACCTCTCAATGTGAGGGAGGGGTCACACCTCTTCATCATGTATGCCCTCTGGCAAAAGACACTCCCTTTCACCATTAGCACCCTTTGAAAGAGTGCAACTCTTCATTATCACTGCCCTTTGAAAGGGACACAACCTTTCACAATCAGATCTGCACTTCTGATTCCCAAATTATCCCCTCTCAAATGAGGTTCTCTTCTCCCTTTTATATCTCATGTTTGAGTCACAACTCTTCATTTCTTGTCTTTTGACCATTCATTTAACTTAATTAAATTTTAATTATGTTTAATTATATTCTTTTATATTTTAATTTTATTCTTATTATTTATTATTAAATTCAATTTCAAAGTGGGGGCATTACAGTATGACTAGGTGTCAAGACATCCTAGCGTGTGAAAACATGTTGTTATTTCCTCAATTAATTCTTGTTTATTTTAGTAAGACCTATAATTTGTAGACCACAAGAAACCAATTCATTTTTTAACAAATGATTTTTTAATTTTTCAATATTTTGTATAACCAATTATTTTGACAGCGCATGTGCCATTGGTGAAATATTTTGCTCCTTCCTCCAAACAGCCAACAAGTTAGCTAATAATAGTTTAGATATATCATCATCTTCACCCAAAATTAGAGACATGATAAATTGCATGGAAGTTATGGCATTCTCTATATGAGATTCATTAATAATAGCCCAAAATATTTACAACATTTCAAATAAAATCTCAGTCACAACCATAATCTGACTTGATATTACATGATCTGATTTTTGCAAAGGTTTCTAGTCTTAGGAAAGGAAGGGCTTCCAATATCAGCCAACCCATGGAAGCTTTCCACAATCAGCCATAACACTTCCTTCATTATACTGCAGTTATAAGGTACATGTGGAGCTATTATTCTCATAATTTCATTAACACAAGAAATAACAATGAGCATTATCTAATTCTCTGCATATCTCATAAGCTTGGGTTTAACCAAATAAGTCGTTGATGGAGTTGTTGCTCTTAGCATAGTGTCAGAGTGAAACTAATCTACCATAAACAGACAACTCTACAATACTCCCAAAATGTGTAGATCATCCTTTGACTGAGGCAAGTGTTCAAGTTCCTTTCCTGCTCTGTAGAGCTTCTTTCCCAAATCTTCATCACTGAATAATGCCATGATTCACAACTATTGAAACTGATATGTAATTGAAACTGCTGAAAATTCTGTAATGCAAGTGCTGATCAAATCTACAGAAAAGATTAAACACCAAAAGAATAGCAAGACCATCAGCTCTGATACCACTACAATGTCCCTACCAAAGATTTTCAACAAACTTGCAAATTTCTCAACTTTTGGCTCACAGGCATTTCGTCAAACAGATGGTGGATAGTAAGATTTATGTGCATTTCAGCCAACATTAGAAGAAACAATTTCACCAGCTGCAACCAATGGTACCTCTATTTTGACTACTTGGAAAGATTAAACAGTCATAACAATAATTATCACAAATGACTAAACAGTCTGCTGACTAGATATGATCTTTATATTAATGGCAGAAATTTAGAATTTACTCTCGTACAATTTAATTGAAACAAATATTTCAGTACCTGACCTTGACTGTAGTAATGGAGCTTCTGTCGGACTGAACTGAAAGCATTCTTCAATGGGTAGATACAGTTGATATACTTCAGGCATACTAAAGCTCCTTGAAACAACACTCAAAACTCTAGATTTCTGCACTCTGTCCTTTTTTAATCTGAGAATAAATTGTTGATTAAAAAGAGCATGAAATATTATTCCCAGCTTAATGTAATCAGCAAGGGTACTGAATGCTGTTAAAATATGGCCAAATGATAATAGAAACTCCACAATATCTGATATAGACGGTCTAAATTAGGACTATGGAACTGTTATGAAATACACACACAGCTGGAAGAGTTTTGGATGGCTTTGTGAGTGCTGGGACTGTTATTCTTCCTCCTTATCCTCCTGAACAGCAAATAAACCTGAACGTTTTTTATTATTGAGACCACTGCTGCAGATTATTCCTTATAATTCTTCAAACAATAATGCACACCTTCAAACCAGTGGAACTTGTCTGTAAATATTGCAGCTGATGGAAAGAGATCCAAAAGACCTTACTAAAGGAAGCACCTCACTCCCAAAATCCCCATGCCCCTGCGGCACTTGTATAAGCTGCCACCTAGGGTTTGACTAGTAGGAATTTGACTTGACCTACCTTTATCCCTTCAGAAATATCTTCCAAATGTCCAACAAACTCCACACTCTCCTCCTAAAGCTTGGCACAGTTGCGTTAGGGTCTACCAACAAGATACAGTCATATCACAGGATGGTACGACCAGCAAGGTGAGATAAATTTAAATCAAATCCCTTCACACAATTTCACAGTTATTATGTTTTGGTTCTTTGAAATAATTTGCAAACAAATGTATTTGATAAATCTTTGCTCTTCATGCTTCTAGAAA
Organism: Cryptomeria japonica; assembly: GCF_030272615.1. Classification (NCBI taxonomy): domain Eukaryota; kingdom Viridiplantae; phylum Streptophyta; class Pinopsida; order Cupressales; family Cupressaceae; genus Cryptomeria; species Cryptomeria japonica. The sequence goes on from NC_081406.1 coordinate 522,291,752, forward strand.
TAAAACTCAGCACAAATCTCCACAAAACCATAACCAAACACTGCAAAATCAAATAACACAAGCCTTCAGCACTACGATGAACTCCATATGAATCCACTTGATCAGCTAGGTGAGTTTTCAGCCAAAAAACTAATGGCTAAAAGGGGTTTTGTCCTTTTGCTGAAGAATGAATCTAGTTTAATCTTCCAAATAAATAAGGGTTTCATAAAATTTTCAGTATGCTATCTCTCCACACGCATTTTTATAAGCACTTTTGGAATAATAAAATATTATTATTTGCGTCCTCTTTTTCTCTCCAAAAGTTGCTCTAGACTCTTTTAAATAATTATATGTAAGTTGTTTTTCAATTTTTAATTTCTAACTTAACAAAAAAAAAAAAAAAGAAAAAAACATTTAACTAATTAGTTATTTAATTATTTTCCACACATCCACTAGAAGAAACAAAAAATATTAAAATGATCCAGCTATGAATTCTGATTATGCCAAAAGAACCTTAGGTTTTTAGAATATCAAACTTAATTAAAAACGGTGCTCTCCAAAAAAGGTAAACATCAAGAAGTGTGGAGCGTGCCCAAAATGTCAATACTGCATTCGGAAAATATCGTTGCACTCATCTTGATCTCCTAAACTCACTACGACTATCAGAATTCCTTTCTGCTAAAGTTGGCACTCTCCAATATTCTTAGAACTTTCCAAGGACATTGGAATGGATCAAAAAAGGGACATTACAATAGCACAATAATAACACTATAAAACTAACACATATCTCATAATGCAAAGACATATCCTATAATGCTCACATTAAAAAATCTATTTAATCTAATACCAAAAACAAAACAAAAGTCCAAAATCAATTCTGTTGCCATAAATTAAGTTCAATTTAATTAAATATGATGAAAAGTCAATTTTTCTTTCCATAGAGCCCTTGTTTTCTCCATGCTGACATGTTTGAAAAGAAAAATCAAAGAATGAGGAAGCTAAGTGTGTTTAATACACGTTTCTTGTCCAGAACAATGAGCCTTATGATCGAACTCTCCAAGTCTCTAAGCAACAAATGAGTCTCGGCATGTCTTTATGATAAATAATTCTCACAAATCTTCTCACGAAATCCCATTGTATCATTTTTCTGTGACTGACTCAAACTAAAGAACAGTTTTCCCAAATCGAGTTAGAGCCCTCAATTATATAATAATTAAGAACCCGTGCATTAAGATTGTCATAAATCTGGTATGGTTTCAAACACCAATCTAGTTATTGTTGTGTCCAAGCATAGTCATCTCTCCTAATAAATGTTTTCAAAAATATATAGAAGTTTGTGCCCTAGCATCCACCAATGATAGCTTATGAAATTCCCATTGAAGGATTAAAAATTTGCTAATCACTTCGGAACCTTCACAATTCAGCATTAACTAGTAACACTCTTGTAGATTATGAATTTTCAGCTATGATAACATGTGCTCAAGGGTTGAACTCTCAAGTCACAAATTTGTTGGGTAGGTATTGTACACCACGCATGACAATGTTGCCCAATCATGCAGTTCACCTAAGGATGGGGAACATCATAGTTGATAAGGCAACTTAAGAACTGATAAAAAAAGGACCATTACAGAGAATGGTATTCCAAAATTAAACAAGACAAACTTACGACACTTGGCATGTTGTATGTCACATTGGTTGAGGTTGCTAAATGATAAAAAGGGCACACAGATGGAACGAGGCACCAGATTCCAAAAGAGGACAAATCAGTTGAGGTGTAAAGGAACCAGAAAAATTGATAAGATGTGAAAAGAACATCTTTGTATTGAAAAAAATAGTAGAGTATTGTAAGAACCTTGCTAGTTCTAAGTCTCCTGAAATACTATTCCTGTTGTGTTTTTGGGTTTTCAAGGTTTTTGAACAATTTTAAAGCATAAAATAACACATGTGCCAGGCAAGAATTGCACATAAAACCAAATAGAAAAAAAATTGAGAGCAACTGCAACTATATTATGAATAAGATACCTGCTACAATAAATCCTATTAATAATTGCATTGTTGTCCTCATTTTTTAAAATTCAAAAACCTGACAACCCCTACAAAATTTTGGTTTAAATGTGTTGTTTTTGTCTCCAAGACACGTTTTACAAGGTGCAAAACTCACATTTGTTAGTGTCAAACCATTGGGGGGTTTCTTTGCCATCATTGTCCAAGTTTAGGTGAGTTTTGGTCTTCATTTTCCTAGCTTTTTGTGCAATTTCAGGTTTCAGAGCAGCCACTGCAGGTTGAAGATTTTACTCTTAAAGCATGCTTCTTGAGGCAAATTTTTTGCTCTTTAGTGAACTGGACTGATCTTCGGTCCATCCTCGATTCACGTTTCAAATTTCATCGCGTTTTGAGTTCGTTTGATATGTTTTTCCTTCAATTTCGGGTTTTTTCTTCCTGACTGCAAGTGGGAAATTTTCCTTTGATTGCAAGTTTTATTTTCTCTTGTTTTAGTGTTGTAGGGAATTTTTAAGACAATTACAAGTGCACTTTATTTAAAACTGGTCACTTGTAACTTACTTTTTATTTCCCCCTTGCTTTTTATGTCTTTTAAGTTGTTGTAGGAACTTTTTGGACAAATTGCAAGTGAATTTAAAATTATAAGTTTAAAAACAACTTATAATTTCTTTTAAAAGTTCCTACTTAAGTGATTTTAAGTTGTAATAGGGATTTTATTTCCCTATTACAAGTTTTTATGTGTTGCTTTCAGTTGTAATAGAGATTTTATTTCCCTATTACAAGTCTTTTTGAGTTTTTTAAGTCTTTACTTGTATTGGGAATTTTATTTCCCTATTACAAGTTTTTAAGTTTTTATTTCTTTTAAGTTGTGTTTTTTTTACACTTGTAATGGGGATTTTATTTCCCTATTACAAGTTGTTTTGTTGTTTCTTTTTGCTCTTCTTCCTCTAAAACCCGAATTTGCCTAAGTAAAGGAACAGTGAAGTTTTTAAAACTTGTAAAGGGGTTTTAGAAACCCGAATGCATCTTTTGGAGGGCACATTTTACTTGGAGTTGGAAAGGAAGAACCCGACCTGCACATTTGTTCTCCCAAATCCATTTCTTGTTGCATTTCTCCACTAAATCCATCCTATATTCATGCAAAATCGTTGGAAATCAATGTTTATTGCCACGTTTTTCACCAAAAACAGATTGGGCAAACACATTTTGCATTTTTGAAGGCGTTTTTAGAGACATTTTTGGAAGACGTCTTTGTTGGTTATTGCCACATTTTGGAGCATGAAATTCGCCACATTGCAAACACGTCTTGCATTCTCCCTTCATTGATGAGTGTTTGTAGTCAAATCTAGTTCTCTGCATGCCGTTTTTGGAGGAGGTTAAATCAAAATCCGTTTTTGGCTGCCAAGGGTTTTCAACGTATCTATTTATGGAACATTTCAATTCTTCCCAAGCTCATTTGTTTTGGTCTAGGGCATTTGACCAAGCAAGAATTCGGGTTTCGAAGTGATCTTCCCAAATTAATAAGTTATTTGCAAAGCAATTTGTGAATGTGCAAGATTTCCCCCTTTTCATTTTTACTTGTATTCGGGATTTCAAAACCCGATTACAAGTAGCTTTGGTTATGTTGTCCTTCCCTTTGGTAAAAAGAGTTAACCTTCATTTTACAAAAATTACAATGTTGAGAGTTTTTCCCATTTTCCAAGTTGCCAAGATGAGAATGTCCCTCTCCATATCTATCCATGGTCACATAAAGTTTGCCATTACTGGTTGGTATCATTTTTCCCATTACAAGTCCACTTGCAACCAGAATTTTAAAACCCAACTACAGTTGTATCTTCACTTGCAGTTAGCCTTCCAGAACCCGAAATTGATCCAAAATGCACTCAAAAAACACTTGAAAATGAGTCTTAAAGGTCCAAATACAAGTGCAAACTTCTGTTTTCCCATTACACATGAAGTTGCATGTTCGTCCTCCATAATTGCAAGTCAATGCTCTTGTTTTTCCACACATGTAATGAAGTATCCAGAACCCGAAATTCACTTGTGAGCCCATTTTTGCATCAATTTATCCCTTCCCTTGTCAATCTTGTTTGCACACACGGCCTACCAAATCACTAAATTCAGGCATAAGCCTTATTTTGCAAGCAGATTCCAAGATTGGAGGATGATACAACGAAGAGATACAACAACAATTCATGGATGCAAATTATAGAATGCTTTCAAGACAGAGATGGTCATGACATGAAAAGAGGAAGGCAGCCCTATCCCTCCTGAAAAGTCAGTACTACCCCGAGCATGTGAAAGGTTGAAGTTTGTTGGTTAAAGACATAAAGACTATCAAGGGTGCAAGTTCTTGTTCTAGTTTGAGATGTCTTCACCAATCCAGAATACTTCAAGTTCTAACATCTTGTAGCAGCATGAAGATCATCATGATATAGTTAGAGTTGCGTCTTCTGACAGAATAATTTCAATTATGTATTTGTAGTTTTGTTTTGACAAGTTACATGTGAAAAAAAAACTTTGTAATTGCAAGTTAACTCATCACTTGCACTTTTGTAATTACATGTAAAGCAACTACAAGTTGAGTTCAATTAGGACTGTAGTTGGAATAAGTCATGGTGGTTGAGAAAATTTCTCTAGTTAGGATCCTCCCACCTTTTTCTCGAGGTTCCTCTCCTATAAATACTTGAGGGGGTATATTGTAATTTTTATCTTTTGGCAATGCAACAAAATTCTGTCAGTTTGTATGTGCACTCTAAGACTTTGACCTTAGATGTAAATCAGATTGCTTTCAATAAAAGAGGCAAGTTGTGTTAAGACTTTATGCCAATTCAAGTTGTTATGTGACGACATTTTCTGGAGTTGATTGTGAGTTTTGTTCTATTGTTCAAGAGGGATTTAAATTCAATCTTGCAGACTTTGAGTTGCTAATTGTATTTCAAGTTAGATGTTTGGTTTTCAGATTTGGTCTTGCAGACTTTGAGTTGCTTATCATATTTGAAGCTAGTGTGGAAAACTCAAGTGGGAAGATAGCTTGTAGACTTTGTGCTACTTCTATTTTTAAGACTTGTGCATGTAAGGTGAAGTGCATCATGTAGTTAGACTTTGAGCTGCTACATATTGTGCTTAGTTACTAGAAAATTGTCTAAAAAGGTTGATAGGAGAATAGATAGTTGAAGACTTTGAGCTTTCTTTCTGTTTTTCTATCCCGGGGAAGTGACGGAGGTCTTTGTGCTTTCATGGAAACTTTGCTTCCCTTTATGTTCCAAATCCTACAAAAAGTCTCATTTCAGTATTTGTTGTTATTTATTTCCAATTGCTATTACTATTTTGTGAAGAGAAAAGAGTATAGTTTTTCTTGAAAGAAGAAGAAAGACTGTTGTCTCACCCATATTAGATTAGTTTAGTTTGTAGATAGGGGGAGCCTTCCCTAAATTAGGAGAGTATCATACTTACACCCTGTGGCTGAAACCACAATTTTGCACATCCCCTAGGTGTACAAAATTTTCAACCAACATGAATACCTGTAGGTCCTTAGCTTATTTTAAATGAAGAAATTTGGTGTTTGTGTGTAATGCTTCTGGATTTGATTGTGTGAGTTTTTTTGCATCAACGTTTCGGATCACACTCTGTGGAAATCTAATCTAAAGAGTGATCTGAAACGTTGATGCAAAAAAACTCACACAATCAAATCTACAGGCATTACACAGAGACTAATGGATTGTGGAAATCTAATGACATTAATTTGGTGTTTGCCAACCAAAACTGGGAAACTGACCAAAATGGCCGTACAAGTCTGGAATGCAATTTCTCCAGGCTAGAAAGTAGACAAATCAACCTATCAAAGCTAGGTGTTGGGGAATGTGCCACTAAACTGCAAAAAAGGGAGGCATTTCAGCCTCCAGTCAAAAACACCCAATCTGGGACCCCATGTGCTAAGCTGAAATGGTATGGCCAGCAAGAAAACTTGTACGATTGGTTATTGAATTGATGCAATTCTGCTACTGAGGTATCTAGCCTGTAATATCTCCTTCCTTATTCCAAATCTGCAAATAACTAACACAATTAACCTCTGATGAAGCCCATAAAGACTCCTGTGTGAAGCCCTCTCAATTTGCAATATTTCAGTTGATCTTTCATAGCCTCAGAATCATAGATCCATGAAGAATGAACGTTCTTCAATAGCAAACCCTTTGAAGCCCTTGTCTCAAACAATCCACAGAGACAATATCAAGCAATGTCAAATAATCAATAATAGAATTTGAATTGCTTCCAATTTCCTTATAACCCCCAAATGCACGATTTTTACTAAGTACGCCCAAATGCATTTTAAATACATTAAAATGTATTTAGTTAACTTTGCATAGTTTGATATTCAACTTGGGTGCCCAAAATCATTTAAGTGACTTAATAGAAATCACTTTATAATATTAAGTGGCTTTTTAATTTAATAAAGTCACTTTATGACTTTATAATTACCATATAAGTTAATTAAATAACTTAGCCACTAGAATATTGATGTCTCCTTCATTATTCAATCTTTTGACGTGCCATCTGAAACTGGAGTCAATACTGAATAACCCCCATGTGTCCAAATGCCCTAACTAAAAATAGCACAACTGCCAGATTGACTTGCTAAAAATAGTAAGTCCCTCAAATATGCCCACACACCAACTGCTAAGGCCCTGGAACTGAACCCAAGACTGAACTGAAGAAGTGGAACTACCACTAAGACTCTCTATCCAAAACATGTTAGCCTACAAGAGTCAAAATAATAGGCTAATGCCTCGAACTTCGATGCTCACGAAAATGGGAACATTTCAAGTATACAGATTGCTGAAAAAACTATAACCATTGTTTCACAGCAAATAACACTGAATAATATGTAATATTATTTTGTTCATCAAAACATTTTCCATTCATTACTGCACATTTCAACTACCCAAACCACTTGACAACTAACACAACACTAACATACCCAAGAATATAGCATTGATAGCCTCATAGCTAACTTTATTACACACCACTAAGTCACTAAGGTGACTTTATTACAAAAGGTAAACCTTATACTATTCTAACACCCCTCTTAAGGCTTACAGTATTGAAAAACAAAACACACTAATAAAAAATAAAAAAATAAAAAAAATAAAAACCATATATTCTTCGTAAGCTTCTCTATGAAAACTATTCTTGAACTAAGTAGAACTCCATCAGGGTTTAACTCCCAAGTTGAATTCCCAAGTTTCTAAATTCCACATCTACAAACTCAAAATTACAAATCTCCCGAATTTTTGGACAAAAATATGTTTTGCTGTGCACACACTCCTTGTCTCCGATGGGGACCCCCTCTTCTTTTTTGCCTTGCTAGCATGAGAGAGGGATAAAGAGATGAGAAACGCACATGTGCATCAGGAATCTAAGTCCATAAGCCTGAATTTTCCTTGCAGCCTAAGGGCTTGAGAACCTAGAAGTGTTCAGGAAATTGAAAAGATTAGAGATTCAGATTGGCATAGGGGTCAAATGGAGATGAAGAGCATTTAGGCATAAATTTGGTCGTAAGATGGACAATAAACAAAGTTTTGATGGCCCAACATTCTGGCCTAAACATTCCACACCAACACAAGCTCCGCTTTGGCACTCTAGATGGGATTAAGCCTTAATCCCAGAAGGCTTCCAAACCCCTAAATTTTGGCCAAAATTCTGGCCCTACCCTTGAAAATCGGTGTTTTTAGTGGAAATGGAAATAAGCATGGTTCCAAATGGCATTCCATGAACCAAATTTGTTCAAAGGTTCCATCTCAAGGCAGCCCCAAGCCAGGTTTGAGCAAATACAAATCAGAATTCAATGTTTTTTGAGCTCAAAAGTCAGATTAAAGCTTTTTCCTAGATGTTTTCCTTTCACCGAACTTTTCCCCTAAAACTTAAAGTTCCATCCTAAAGTTCAGTTGTAGCATTAAAAGTCAGATTAAGTGCTAATCCTAAAGTGTTTCCGAATGCCAAAGTTTTGGCGAATTTCATCCAACACCTTACAAAGTTCGGTGTTTGCAGTGAAAATAGGAATAAGCCTTAATCCTTTTGGCCTTCCTAACCCCAAAGTTTACTCCGAAGTTCATCCCAAACTCACAAAGTTCGGCATTTTCACTGAAATCAGATCAGCCCTTGTTCCTAAAAGGCTTCAAAACCCCAAATTTTATACTGAACTTTCACTTCTCACTCACCAAGTTCGGTGATGGCAATGAAATAAGGAATTGTTGCTATTCCTAAAGGGTTTCCTAATGCCAAGGTTGGGACTGAAGTTCCATCCTCCACTCTATAGGATAGGGTCAAATCCAAGCTTACAAAATGATGTTCTCTATGATCTTATGGCACTTCAGGTTTGGTCTAAAATAAAGCAATTCAAATCACAACCAAAGGAGTAACTGGGCCTTCTCATAAGCACAAAGGTTGCAATTCAAAACTGAAAGATCCCTAAATAGGTCTTTTGCTGCCCTGTTTAAATTTTAATTTAATAAACTATATTTTGGAGCCTTTTTGGTGTTCTTAGAGACTAGACAGAAGATGCAAAAGAGTTTGTTTCTTTTGTGTTGTTTTTTGGTGATGGGGTTTGCAACATATGACAAGAAACAGCATAAAAATGAAATGTAATCAAGAGATCAGCTTCTGATTTTTTATATGACAGCAGATTACAATCATCTAGAAGTGAAATAACATTCACATGTACAAGCAGAAAACATACCAAGGATCTAGTGCTAGGGTTTGAGGTTGGTTTGCTATCCAGAAAATGGATACAAGCTGAGAAGGATGGTGTAGGAGAAGATCAGTGGATCCAATCTACTTATTCTGCCATAAGATGAATTACCAATAAAAAATTGGGCAAGAACCCAATTACCAGCTGGAAATCCAACCTTTGCTAGGCAAAATTATACAATTTTGACCTTCTTTTTCCACTGTTTTGCTCACCCTAATCACAAATCTAGTCAGTTGACTGTGATTTCTTCCACACTACCCTTTCTAATCCCAAAAATGAGATCAAGCACAAGAAATGGAGTTAGAACCCTCCATTTTATTTTAAATTGATGCACAGCCTTCTAGAATGGCACAACACTGTCTGGAATGGTACGGCTGCAATTATGAAACCCACACTTGCTGCAATTTCAGAACAAACAGCTCAGAACTGATATATCATACCTAATGGTGATTGTTGGGCTGGTTTTGTTGCTAAATTGACCCCCATTGGGTCTAGACAAGGCACATCCTTGTCCCACATGGGCAAATTAGTGGGTACACCTCCACCACCAATGCAGATCTGAATGTTTACGTCCTCCAAACACTTGCAATTTCTGTTGCTAATGCAGAGCTGAGAAAATCCGAAAATAAAATAATAACATAATGCCAATTCCCTCCTCCAAAAAGTCTAATAACCTTTTCCAAGGAGTGGTGTAACCCTAAATGGAATATCCAACTAAAAAAGCATCTTCCTTGGCATATTTTGGGTCTACGTAGCTGAAAGGCTTAAAGGCTTTTAAAGTAAGACAAGGGTCCCACCATGCCATGTCATTTTAGTGATTTGAGCAAAGGGGTGGCATTGACATTACAGAGACCACTTTATTAAAACATAAGCCTTTATTAAAAAAATAAACTTAGGCTTATAAAGTAACTTTATAAAAGTTACTTTTTCCCTTATTAACTTTTGACACTTAGAAATTTTTAAGTGTCTTTATTCAACAAATGCAATGTGGGAATTGCATCAAAAAGATGGGGACATGACAGTCTCCCCTTCCCGGATTTGCTTGCCCACAAGCAAAGACAGGGCTGGATGCTTAAGAATCTTTTCTCTTTCCCACATAGCATCCTCAATGGGTAAATCTTTCCAACTATCCAAATATTCCTTGATCACCCTGTTCCTCAAATGCCTCTCTCGCTGTTCCAGAATCTCAACAGGAATCATAAATTTGCCTTAATCATCCAACGGTGGCAGTACTGGAGATGCTACAATACCCTAACCAATTGCCTTTTTGAGGCATGATACATGAAAGACATTGTGAACCTTACTCTCAGGAGGAAGCTCTATCTCATATGCTACCTCACCCATTCTCCTCAGCACTCTATAAGGCCCATAAAACTTGGGCTTTAGCTTCTCAGCACCCTTAACCTTAACTAAGCTTTGCCTATATGGTTGAAGACGTAAAAACACCATATCCCCAATCTCAAAAGATCTCTCAACCCGATGCCTGCCAACATACATCTTTTGTTGATTTTGAGCTTGCTGAATATTGTTCTTGAGAGATTTTAATATATCCTGATTCTCCTGTAACCAATCCCGAGCCAAAGGCACTCTATTATTGGCCAAAGCTAAGTCATTGAACGTCATGGCATCATAACCATACAGTGCATGAAATGGAGTCATCTCAATGGACATGTGGTATGTAGTATTATACCAGAACTCCCCCAAATACAAACAACGAACCCATGCACGTTGCTGTCCGAAAACATAGTTACGTAGATACCCCTCTATCCATTTGTTGACAATCTCTGTCTGGCCATTCGTCTGAGGGTGGTAACTAGTACTGAGAGTCAATTCCATACCAACGAGTTTGAACAACTCTTGCCAAAAGGCACTCATGAACCTATTGTCACGGTCACTCACAATGGTCTTTGGAAGACCATGTAATCGGAAGATCTCTCTGAAAAACAAATCAGCAACCTGTGATGTTGCGTAATCTGATGCTATGGGAAAGAAATGGGCATATTTAGTCAATCTCTCCACCACAACATAAATACAATCTTTCCCTTGGACCTTGGGAAGTCCAGCAATGAAATCCATAGATATTCCAGTCCACTTTTGATCCGAGATGGGAAGTAGTTGCAGCAGACCAGCAGGGTATGTGTTTTCAATTTTATTTTGCTGGCAAGTAAGACACTCATGCACATGCTGTAGAATATCATTCTTAAGACCCTTCCATAAGAATCTATCCCTGATTTGTCTGTAAGTTTTTCCATTTCCCTAATGTCCTCCTATTGGAGAATCATGAAATGCATGCATAATCTGATTTTTAAGTGTGGATTTAGGTACTAAATAAATCCTTTCTTTATAGTAAATGATATCATCAACAACCGAATATCTCTCATCCTGAATAATCTCATCCATGACTTCACATGCAAACTGATTCTTGGAATTGTTGTGACCTTTTCACACATCGCCCCATTGCTAACGGGGACCCCCTCTTTGTCGGCTTTCTGCGTTGTTGGGTTAGGGTTTTGGCTGCTTAGTGGGCAATTTTGCTTTTCCCGTGCCTGAGTCTCGGAGTTTTGATCATGCCTAGTGCCATCTAGGGTTTTTGAAGTTATAGGATCAAGTTGTAAAACGTTTATATTTTAATAATCCTAAGTTTTGTCTAAGTGTTTGACCATTTGAGCGTTAACGTGTTTTTAAACACGCGCATCAGTGATTTTAAAGTGCCAAGGTATTCACAGACCTTTTGGAGTTGTTTTCTCACTCCTAAGGTATTATTTAAGTTGGTTTCGCACTATATTCCAATATTTTCCTAACGTTTTGCTCATATATTTGGAAAATTAGCCTAAGTCCAGTCTAAATTTAATGTTTCTAGGTGATTTTGAGTGGTTAAAATGATAAAATCCTAAGGGAAATCCATATTCCAAGAGTAAAAGGGTCAAATTCCATACTAGAGGTGCTTTCCCCTCACATTCCAGATTACCCAACCCATTCCCCCACTCAAAATCCACACTACACATGGGTCCCTAGAATCCACAATGACTACTATTTTCCCCCACTGTTTATCCATACCCAAGTCGAATTTCCCCAGGAAGTGCTAAAATTTGGCTATATGTCAGGATTTATCCAGACTGCCATCGATTTTCCACCAGGAGTGCAAACTGGAGTGCGGACTGGAGTGCAAATGATTCCATGCCTGGGTCAATTTTCCACCAGGATTTTTGTGACAGCTAAGTGCAGATTTTTGTCCGGATTTTCATCCAGACAGAGGTCGATTTTCCCCTCAGAGCATTTGTAAGGATTTTTGTCCAGATATTCATCCAGATAGAAATCGATTTTCCACTAGAAATATTTTGAAGAGTTTTGAGTCCGGATTCTCATCCAGACTGAGGTCGAAATTCCACCAAGGAGGTTTTTTACAAGTTAAGTGAGTTTGGAGTGTGGATTTTTCAATCCAAACTGCCATCGAATTTCCCCTGGGGGTGATTTTTTGCAAGTAGAGTGGATTTTTGTCTGGATTTTTGTCCAAGCTCATATCGATTTTCCCCTGGGAGGTTTTTGTGTGCAATTTTGATGAAGTTATGCATGGATTTTTGTCCAAGCTAGGGTCAAATTTCCCTTATGGGGCAAATTTTGACATTTTAATGATTTTTAAAGGGATTTTTTCAATCCCAACCCAAGTCGATTTTCCCCTAGAGGCTTATTTTGGATTTAATTTGCAATATTTTAATAAATAAGCCCCATTTTTAATTGCTTTTAAATGATTATTAATGATTATTTAAAATTTAAAAGCAAAATTTAATAACTTACAATAATCATTTAATATACGAACCTTCTAGAAGCAAGTTAGGTTTTCACCAAGCAAGTATTTATACAAGTGTTTTATCCCACATTGTTTGTGTAGTGAAAGTGAGGTGAAAGCAAGTATAAGAGAGGAGACTAAGTATTATTTTATTATTAAATCTGCCAGGTGTCTCCATGAAAGTGATTTTTCTCCAAGTTGGGTGAATTTTAGCAAGTGATTGAAGTAAAGTGTTGGGTTGAGGATTCTTTCCTCTATTTTTTCCAGCTTGCAGATCTATTCCCCTTTGCTGCCATTAAAGACCAGTTCCAGAATTTAGATTTTGCTAAGTTTGGCGATTTTTCCAAATTAGGCATTTTTTGGTGAAAGTTGGCGATTTTATGTTTGAAGACTTGGGCGATATTTTCCTCCATCATTTGCTTGTTGTCCAGACCTCCATTGCTGCAAATCCAAGCTGCCATTAATAACATTTTTTAGAATTTTACATTGGCGCCATAGCTGGAAAAATTCGATTTTTGCTAAGGCAGGCAATTTTTTGTGTTTGGGGTATCCAATCCCAACTTGGGCGATTTTCCAAACTACTGCCATCCTTGCCACTGCAGATCCAAGCTGCCATTGACAACATTTTCAGATTTTCAGTTTGGTGCCATAATTGGGAAAATTTCGATTTTAGTTTGGGAGTGATTTGATGCCACATTTTGGTGATTTTCATGCATTCTTGGTGGCTGCCATCATTTCCAGCTTGCTGATTCGCTTCAGATTTGAGGTTTGCTTCAGATTTTGACCTCCATTAATGGCTGCCATTAATTTTTAGACTTAAGTTTTTATTGCCCAGCCAATTCCAACTTAGGCATTTTGCATTTGGAGGTGTTTTATGAAGTTTTCTGTGCATTTTTTAGACCATTTTATCGTTGTTGCAGGTCTGAAAACTCCATTGTTAGGCGGTTGTCCTCAGAAATTTTCATTTCCAGCCACCTAACTATTTCGACGATTTTGCTTGGAGATGATTCCTTAGCCATTTTTCATCATTTTCAGGGATTTTTGACTAGTTTGCAAGGTGCTGGTAAGTCTGAAGTATTCAATTTTCAGACTTGTCCTCAGAAATTAATTTTTTACCAGCCATAGTTACATTCCTGAATATGATTGTTTTGATCATTAGAACTAATTTTTATCAAGATTATGCACATTTTGAAGATTACAACATGTTTTAAAAGTCTGATTTTCAGGTTGTCTTCAGAATTGTTGACCTCCATTGTTGACTGCGGAAGGTGTCTTCAGACATTCATTGTGTGAAAACACAAACCTTTCACACCTTTTCTTAGTCATCATTTATCCGATATACTCCTTTGCATTTTAGCTTGCATATTTTCTAAGCATAAGGAGGTATTCAATGAATTTTATGGAAGGCTTCCATGCCTTAGTGTTGTCACACTTTGAACTTAATTGCTAAAATTTACCAAGTGTATGGATTATTTTCCTAACTCCATGCTCTAAATTACCTAAATCTTTAGAAAGTCAGGAATTTTATTAAGAACGTTACTTATTTCCCTAAGTCTAACTTCGAGATTCGTACAGGTGCGATGTCAAAGTCAGGATATAAGGAAAGGAAAGAACTATTGAAGATGTTGGAGACTGGATTTTATCCTGAGCTTAAGATTTCATCCAGATGGAAGGAGATCGCTGATACAAACATGCATTTCCTAGACTTCGACCAGATGGAGCGTCGAATGTTCGGAGTCAGAGATCAAGTTCCTTCCCCAGCATATGCGAATATTATGAAGAGTGGCATTTTCCATGCCGCTAGATTTCCACAATCCATACAATGCAGTGAGCTTATCCTGGAATGTGCACGATATTACGATCAACTCACAAGAATGATTAAGACTCCTAAGGGCGTTGTCATCGCCTATCTTGCTGAGGATGCTATTGCAGAGGTGTTCGGAATTCCACGCGGAACAGACATGAAGGATGTGACCAAGGAGGATTATGCAGAAAGATATACGAAGAAGATGGGTGTATGCAAGAATTTAATTAACAAAGAGTGGATGATTGAGCCTAGGTCTCATCATGCCAAGGCTCCCAAGACACTCATGTGCATAGATTTTAAGGAGGAACATAGTGATTTGATATTCCTACTCAACAGAGTGATGGGGATGCCGCAAGGAGCAATATTTGATAGATGGAAGTTCTACTTTATCCAGGATTGTCTTAGAGGAACGCTAGTGAATTGGTCCAAGATTATAAGTGACAACCTGGATTTTCAGCTAAGGAATGTAGAGCGGTCCAAGTCATTCGCCATGACTTCCTACCTGGTGTACCTGCTTGCACGGTTTGTTTCATACAGAGGATTAATATGCAAAGGTGAAGTCAGGAATGGGCAAGGACAATTCAAAAGTTATGAATGCTACCCCCAGCTAGGCATGCATAGAATTGAAGACTATAAGAGAGTGAATGATGCATTCACTATGTACATCACACGGATGCTGCAAGGCGGAATCCACAAAAGATTGTCCAAGGAGGCAACAGAGTTGATAGAAAAGTATGGATCGTGGTATATACAGTTTCTCACTTTCACATACCTCAGTATTCATGGGTTTCAATCTGAACCCTACAGACTTCCTAGGTATCCAACCGACAAAATGATATTGTTGGAAGTGGTGAGACAGCTTCTAGAGTTCGATGTTATCCAAAGAGAGAAGCACAGAACGGGCATGACATTCCCTATTTCAGTTGGGAAGACGTCAAAGGTTTGCCAGTTCACCATACCCGCCAGCACTGCGAGTGAGGAGCTTGCATTCTATCGATTTGCTACATACAAGAAGAGAGAAAGATTTGATCCAGACAACAAGGTCGGAAGGATCAGGGGAGAGAAGTTCACTCACAAGATTGACATAGAAGATTATTGGGCTAACCTGATGGACGAGCAAGCAGTGAAGAGAAGAATGTGGTCCAAAATGTCAGTGGATTTCATGAGGAAGTGTGGACTTTTCCTCATGCCTGATCAGGTATTAGATGATAGAGATCATACACATCCAAAATATGAGAGTGAAATGAAGAAGGCAATCTTATTGCCTAATTGGTCAGAGTCAAAAGAGATTGACTTGAATATATTGATGAGAGAGGTCTTGAATTTATCCCGCCTATGGGTGGATATGCAAATGAATAAGTTAGTTGACATGGGTGTTCCTTTCACTTATGAAAGGATGAAGCCGGAAGAGTCTTCTTCCGAGGATGATCAGAGGACTGTCAGTGATGTCAGGATTCATGCAGACGAAGAGAGTCAAGCTCCCAAGAGAAGGAAGAGCACGTCAGGAGAAGTCAAGGCCAGAGGGAAGAAGATTGAGGAGGTGAAGAAGAAACAGAAGACTATCATTCCTCCACTTATCGTTCCTTCACCCCCTCCCAGTATCTCATCAATCGAAGTGATTGAAGTAACAGAACAGAACAAGGAGACTCAGCAGTGTTCGAACACAGTGATACTACCAAAGAATATTCAGGAGTTCCATGCCACAGCGACATCTGCACCTCCTGATGAGAATAATGATCAGCCGGAATCCCCTACTGTCCTTTTGGAAGTTAGTTTGGGAAATGAGGTATATGATTGGACCAGGAATAATCCTGATGATAGTGATGATGTTATTTCGGCATTGAAAGAACTTGATCGAGAAATATGTCTCAATCATGGTATAGAGATGGTTGCTATTCTTGAATCGCTTATGAGAAGTATGGAGAAAAGTAAACAAATGATAGAGGTACAGCCTATTGATGATATTGATGACTACCTAGCTAGGAGTGCTAAGGGGAAGGAGCCCAAGAGAGCGGAGATTTTGTCACACATAGCTAGAGATGAGACAGGAATGCGGATTGTGCAGATTGTTGTTCCTATTACAGGCGTGATAGTGGACATTGCTACTTTTATGGATTTCCAGATCACTTCAGTCGCCCTTGGTCGTACATCTAGAAAACAGGAATTCCAGGAGATTGGTGAAAACCTTCAGGCAATCGATGCGAGGTTAGGCAGAGAGGTTGCGGAGAAAGAAAGGTACAGAGAAGAGAATATCAGACTTAAAGAGTATATTGCAGGGATAAGGCATGGAAATCCCACCCTTATTTCCCCTATTGCAATTGACCATGGAATACATTCACACTGTGAGGTAGCGAGAGGTACACACTCGGAGGTGGAAAAGTCGATTGAGAGCACAAGAAAGCAGGCAGATGATTTCCTTACTGAGTTTGTCCATGCATATGATAGGACAACAGGGCTCGTATTCAGAATCCAGTATTTGGAAGGAGTTTGGGAAGAATTCCGGCCTATCCAAGAGATGACTATTCCACACCTCCAGGCTTTGAAGAAGATTCCTGATTCCACCTTGGTCAGCAATAACATTGTGCACAGTGGAGACAAATACGATTTCCATGGCTGGTATTGTTCACTAGCCGTGAAGAAATCAACTTATGAGAACGCCCAGTCAAGTTGCATGGAGATGGAAGGATTAATTCAAGACATTCAGATGAAGATCCTTGCCTCGATTGAGGAATTATTGGGTGTTGATGTTAATGATGCTAGTGGTTTACACTTAGCCGAATTAAGAGACAAGATGAAATTTATGTATTTTTGCCAATTGGACTCTTTAAAGAAGAGTCAGATAGATGACTTGGTCTCTTTGTTGATTCATGTTCATAGTTCATAGAAGCTCATGCTAGAATGGGAGAACACTTTGAATGCTTGCTCGGATTCACTGGACGTGATTGATTTACAGCAGGATACCTTGCCTAGCATTTCCATGGAGTTAGATTCAGTATTGGCTAGATTCTTGGAGTATGCTAGGAGAGAGATGCAGGGAGGAATCTTCTAGAAGATTCCCTATTTGATGACTAGGTATCTTTTCATTGGGCCATATGTTGGTGGCACCATTTTTTATGTAACCCTAATTAGGGCAATTCTAGGGTTTTGTTGGCATGATCTCGGTCATTGATCTTAATTCAATCTGGGCCATCCATTTTGTGAGAGACTCTATATATGCCTCCTTGTCTCTCATTTATAAGAGAGGGCTTTTGTAGAATTGTTGGTATATGCTACAGCTATTTGAATCCTAATCATTGTTCAATTGTTGGTGATTTTGCTCTTCAAGTGTTGTATTTGCATTCATGGTTCTCAATTCCTCCAAGTTAGATTAGATTTTAGATTGGAATTTATTTTCATGTATGTTAGATTGAGTGAAAGATATGTTGAATTTATTTGTGTGGAATCCTTAGTCCATAGCACTAGCCTCTTGCCACTAGTAAGTGAGCCTTGTGTGGTCAACTGGAGAATTTAAATAAGCTTAACTTCAACTATTACACGTCCCTTGACAAGCATCAACTTGGATGGTGTCAACATTTGATGGTGATAGCCTGAAAATCCTTAAGTATACCTTAGACGACTGCACTAAGCTTGTGTCAATACCTATTGTGAGACCTTGCTTGGTTTGATTCCACTAGATCCATTCATCATTTCCTACATTCCTAGGCTTAGAATATATTTCCTGAACCCTATTCCTTTTGTCCTTTTTTCAGTAAGAAGTAAATCTAGAGCCATATTGATAAATCTTAAGTTGTCAACACACCTATTCCGCATCATTCATGATAATCCAAACATTTGCGTAAGTCCCCAAGTGAAACACAACAATTCACATCAACCACTGAACTTACCCACTCGTCAAGACTTGACATGTAGAAACCTTGGAATCATTTTAGTTGATCTCATTCTTAGCATCTGAGGTGATTTTGTTCAAGAGAGGGTAAATTACCTTGATATTTTATTCTGAAATGTTTTGTGCATAAAAAACACATCAACAGGAATACTCTAGCAACAGTTGAGATTTCCAATCAGCTGAGACTTCACATAAGGAACATAGGACTGTAATGCATCAGCAGCAGCATTATTCTTCCTATTCTATGTCAAAATCATACGCTTGGATCTTAGAAACCCATTTTTGTTGCCTTTCACTGAGATCCTTTTGCTCCAAGAAATATTTCAAACTATTGTGATCAGTTCTCACCACAAATTTGCAGCCAACTAGATATTGTCTGAATTTAGTCAATACATGCATAATTGCAAGCATTTCCTTGTCATAAGTAGAATAAAGTTTCTCATTGAGTTTCAATTTCCTACTCTCATAAACAATGGGGTGATGATTCTGAATCAATATAGCTCCCACACCTTCACCCGAAGCATCATATTCCACTACAAAGGGCTGAGTGAAATCAGGTAATGCTAAAACGAGACAAGAGCTCATCACCTGCTTAAGCCTGTCAAATACCACCTGTGCTTCCGGAGACCAACCAAAAGCCCCTTTCCTTGTAAGATCTGTCAATGGTGTTGCAAGCTGTGAATAACCTTTGACAAATCTCTTGTAGTATGCACACAGACCAAGGAAACCACGTGACTCAAATATGTTCTTGGGTGGTGGCCAATCAACAATCGCCTGTATCTTCTCTTGATGCACCTTAACCCCATCTACACCAATCACATGACCCAAATATAAGATTTCAGATAACCCAAAATCACACTTTGACAATTTGGCATACAGTGACTGTGATTCCATGATACTCAAGACCTCCTCAAGATGTAACAAGTGTTCTTCCCAAGATCTGTTGTAAATCAAGATGTCATCAAAGAACACCAAAACAAACTTACATAGCTACCTGTTGAATAGATGGTTCATACAAGACTGAACAGTGGCAGGAGCATTAGTGAGGCCGAATGGCATGACCAAGAACTCGTAATGACCATAGTGGCATCTGAAATCAATCTTCTGAATGTCTAACTCTCTCACCTTAATTTGATGGTACCCTGAACGAAGATCTATCTTCGAGAAGTGCACTGCCCCATGTAACTCATCTAACAACTCTCTAATACGAGGAATGGGGTATCTGTTTTTAATGGTCTTCTTGTTCAATGCACAATTATCAATGCACATTCTCAGAGTGCCATCTTTCTTCTTCACAAGAACAACTGAAGAAGCAAATGGACTATAACTGGGTCTAATAAACCCCATATCCAGAAGTTCCCTAATGGTCTTCTCAATCTCATCCTTATAAGCCTTGGGATGCCTATAAGGTGTGGTCATAATTGGTTTAGCATCCTCAAGCTCAATGGCATGCTCAAAACCTCTATCAGGGGGTACACCAGATGGAATGTCTCCAAACACCACTCCATGCTCATCTAAGATAGTTTGAATATCAATGTGAAAAGTCCTCTCATCCTTCACTGGTGACTTCCTAGATGATAAAAAGCATTGAGTAGCCCAAATAATATCCTGGTGTCTGAAAATAGTTTCCATTCTATGAGAAGAAACCACCTTAGGACCTCCATCCGAACATGCCCTCAGAATAGTCTTCTTACCACCCTTCATGAACTCAAGCTGCATCTTACGATGATCAATAATGTACCTGCCAATACCCTGCAGCCACTGTGTACCCATAACTACATCATAGTCCTCCAACCGTAAGACATGGAAGTCATCAATCAGGGTGTAGTCCTTCATCTATATCCACAACTATGGCACTCTCTTAGTGCAACCTAAGATAGCTCCATCCGCTACCTTCACTCCAAAACCAGAAAACTCCTCTAGGGTACCATACATGTCAATCAACTCTTCACTAATGAAGTTGTGTGTAGCACCAGTATCAACTAGACACACAACACGCTGCCCCTGAATAGTACCCTTAAGTCTGAAAGCATCAAACTTAGGGTATCCTGAAAGCGTAGCCACAGCAACATCAGCCATATTAGTACCCTCTTGAGCATCTAACTCAATCTGAGGTGTCTTCTAATCATCATACTCATTATCTGGATCTGAATCAGCAACATGGTCCTCATCACCATCTGAATGGACCTCAATAAGATGGACCTTTCCCTTTCCACTGCATCAGTGACCAAGTTCCCAAGGCTCCTTGCAAGTAAAACATAGTTTCTTCCTTCTTAACTCATTCCTAGACTCCGGATCAAATTTTGGGGCATAAGTATTGCCTTGCTGAAACTGAGAAGTCTTTTGGAAAGGTTTAGAGTTCCTGGTGAAGTTTTTGTTTTGCTGGAAAGTGGATGGGGGAGTAGCGTCAAGATCTAAGGTAAGTTGAATGGCCTCCTGTAATGTCCCAGGCCTTAAAGCCTTAACCAGTCCTCTGAGTCTCTCATGTAGACCCTCAATAAACAACATAACCACTCTCCTATCAGGCATCTCAAGAACCATCACTGTTGTCCGCTGAAACTCATTAATATAAGTTTCCACATGTCCTGACTGCCTAAGTAGAGCTAAGTCCCTGTAATATAGTTCTATATCCTTCCAATCAAACCTAGCAATCAATCTCTCGGTGAACTTAGTATAAGAGTGAATAAGGGTATGGTTTTGCGTAACCAAACCATGGTGCCACCAGTCATACGCAACTCCCTCCGAGTGTAAAACAGCAAACTGTATAGCCTCATCCTCAGTCATGGGCTTCAAGGATAAATAGATGTCCAATTTGTGGACCCAAGCTCGTGCACTGGTAGAACCAACACCATCAAATGTGGACATAGAGAGCTTACCAGTAGCTCTCTTCAGATCATTATTCCACTGTTGTCTGGGCCACTTGTTATTCTGACCTCGGTTAGCATCCCTACGCTGCATACAGTACTCATGTAAGGGAAAGGCATCCCTAACATGCTGCGGTAAAAGTGCCCACTCATCACTGGCTGTCATGATAGTGTCCTAGAAGGTGATTCCATTATGAGGCTCAGCCAACGGTTGTACATCTCTAGGAGTGAACCGTGGGAGCATAGGCCTATCTATTGTCCTAGTATGGATCCCGTCCCTCCGTGGTGAGATGGATGCATTACTCAGGGAAGATGGAATTCTACTGCTGCCCCTACTTCCTGCAGCTGATACTGTCCTGCTACGGCTCCTATGGCTTCCCCTATTATTTCCCAAATCCATTCTGTCAAGTGTGCCCTGTAATTTGTTGATTGCTTCAACAATTCTTGGTTGTGCTTCAGCCAAACTCCTCATAATCTCATCAGGATTGAGTGGAATCTGTCTCTCATGTATCGGTGAGCTCCTTTGTCCTTCAGGTATATCACCCATATTAGTCTCAAAGGGTGGTTTTGTGACAAAATTTAAATCCACTCTAGGTCTCCTGCGTGTGTAATATCTGTAGGTGCCAAATCTGCCCCGCTGCATAGAATTATTCTGATGGCCCCCAGGTTGGCAGGATCATTAGCTCTGATACCACTGAAAGATCCTTTAATAGGTCTTTTGCTGCCCTATTTAAATTTTAATTTAATAAACTATAATTTGGAGCCTTTTTCATGTTCTTAGAGACTAGACAGAAGATGCAAAAGAGTTTGTTTCTTTTGTGTTGTTTTTTGGTGATGGGGTTTGCAACATATCACAAGAAACAACATAAAAATGAAAGGTAATCAACAGATCAGCTTCTGATTTTTTATATGACAGCAGATTACAATCATTTAGAAGTGAAATAACATTCACATGTACAAGCAGAAAACATACCAAGGATCCAATGCTAGGGTTTGAGGCTGGTTTGCTATCCAGAAAATGGATACAAGCTGAGAAGGATGGTGTAGGAGCAAATCAGTGGATCCAATCTACTTATTCTGCCATAAGATGAATTACCAATAACAAATTGGGCAAGAACCCAATTACCAGCTGGAAATCCAACCTTTGCTAGGCAAAATTATACAATTTTAACCTTCTTTTCCCACTGTTTTGCTCACCCTGATCACAAATCTAGTCAGTTGACAGTGATTTCTTTCACACTACCCTTTCTAATCCCAAAAATGAGATCAAGCACAAGAAATGGAGTTAGAACCCTCCATTTTATTTTAAATTAATGCACAGCCTTCTAGAATGGTACGACACTGCCTGGAATGGTACGGCTGCAATTATGAAACCCACACTTGCTGCAATTTCAAGACAAACAGCTCAGAACTAATAGATCATACCTAATGGTGATTGTTGAGCTGGTTTTGTTGCTAAATTGACCCCCATTGGGTCTAGACAAGGCACATCCTTGTCCCACGTGGGCAAATTAGTGGTTACACCTCCACTACCAATGCAGATCTGAGGGTTTATGTCCTCCAAACACCTGCAATTTCTGCTGCTAATGCAAAGCTGAGAAAATCCGAAAATAAAATAATAACATAATGCCAATTCCCTCCCCCAAAAAGTCTAATAACCTTTTCCAAGGAGTGGTGTAACCCTAAATGGAATATCCAACTAAAAAAGCATCTTCCTTGGCATCTTTTGGGTCTACGTAGCTGAAAGGCTTAAAGGCTTTTAAAGTAAGACAAGGGTCCCACCATGCCATGTCATTTAAGTGATTTGAGCAAAGGGGTGGCATTGACATTAAAGGGGCCACTTTATTAAAACATAAGCCTTTATTAAAAAAAGAAACTTAGGCTTATAAAGTAACTTTATAAAAGTTACTTTTTCCCTTATTAACTTTTGACACTTAGAAATTTTTAAGTGTCTTTACTCAACAAATGCAATGTGGGAATTGCATCAAAAAGATGGGGACATGACAAAAACTCAATATTTTGAGCTCAAAATTAGAATGGACCTTGCTCCCAAATGACTGCCTTTCACCGAAATTTCCCTTAAACTGAGTTGCAATCCAATGTTTGGTGATAGCATAACAAGCAGGAACAAGTTTATACTGAGTTCTACCTTTCATCCTTGAAGTTCGGTATTCGCAATTGAACTCAGATCAGACCTTGTTCCAGTAGGCCTTCCTACCCCCGAAGTTCAATCCAAATTTCCCCCATAATTTAGTTTTTGCCCTTGGTGATTGCATTGAAATCAAGATTAAGTCCCTAATCTTAAGAGCACCCCTAGGACCCAGTTTGGTAGTGAATTCTTAGAGTTGTCTTAGGATAGAGTTTGATAACAGATTTAGGGAATTTGAGAGGTTGCATCATCTAAAGTATGGTTCCTTGATCACTTTTCCCTTAGCCCCAAAATGACCTTCTTAGGTCTTAATCTATGGGATGTGATTTCGGAATGATGTTCAAAAAGATTAAGATGTTGCAAGGGATAAGTTTCCAATGGTGTGATAACAATCAAGGTGAGAGTGGTGAGCGATGGAGCCCCCGTACAAATGCGATTAATCTTCGAATTGCTAGTCTATGCAAGATGGATGACACCCAAGGGAATTCGAGAGATAAAGGAATCAGAGAGACAAAGACCGCCCATGGAGCCAAAAGGCAAACGAAATCCAAGGCACGAAATTGAAGGAAGGATCACAGAGCAATGCCAATGAAAAGTGTGTTGCAGGGCCCAGTTGAAGATATGATCATGAGGAGCTAAAGACCACTACCATGGCGCAGAAAAGCCAAAGTGATGCCATTCCAAATCTCTGGAAGACAGAGGCAGA
Source organism: Cryptomeria japonica (assembly GCF_030272615.1). NCBI lineage: Eukaryota > Viridiplantae > Streptophyta > Pinopsida > Cupressales > Cupressaceae > Cryptomeria > Cryptomeria japonica. The sequence goes on from NC_081406.1 coordinate 522,315,679, forward strand.
CACAAAATGCTACAGGAGCGTGCAAAAATAGAAAAAGAACAGATAGAGATGACCAAAATTTTGGATTTATTGTAAAACGACTACTTTTGGACCCAATTTAATACAATTCAAGAGGGGGGCCAAAAGTCAGTTATTTCCCCGACTACCAAGTTTGTCTCTATGTCTCCAGCCCCGTAAACTTTTGTCCTTTAGTGGGATCCATTGAAAGCAATTAAAAGTAGTTGACGGGTGGTTGAAAGTGGTTGAGATCTTTAACCAAAAGTTGCTAGGGTTTCTAGAAGGTCAAATCTAGGCCATTTAATGGATTGAATCCTCGCCATTGATTCAGAATGTAAAATCTATAAAAGGCCAGTGCCTCTCTCATTGTAAAAGGTTAGACGGTTAGAAGGTGTAATATTCCCCTTAATTTTTATTTTTATTTTTTGAATACGATTACAATGCAAACACAATAACCCGTTAAAGTTAGAGAAATAAGCCAAAACAATTGAAAGGGAACCCTTCCACCTTTTGTTCATCAAGAGCCCAATCTAAAAGGGTGAGAGCATACGGTGTTGAGGGGATCGTAAGCTTCAAATAACTGAAAATAATACAATGCTTGGGCGGCAAGCCAACCCCTTCCACTTTTCAGAGGGAATAGAAAACTAGAATGCTTGGCGGTAAACCAGCCAAGGAGAACAAGAACAAAACCAAGCAAGAATCACTCAACCGCTATATTTCAGCGGGAGGACTGAACACTTACAACAAAGCTCAACTCAACCGCTTATGCAGCGAGAGGACCATTACAAACAAAATATTAACCTACCGCTTATGCACGGGAGGACAGAATTACAAAATATTCAAAATAGGTGGCTAAGCCATCCTCTTCCACTTTTCAGCGGGAATTTGCTTTACAATCCAAAAATGGTTGTTAGTACTACTTCCAACCTTACAAATAAGAGAAGTAATGCATAGGAAAGAGAGATTAAGCTATCCAACACTGCTGAAATATCTCCAAACATATCATAATAGACAAACTCAAACCTACCCACAAGGAAATAACACACCAATAACCACTAAACTGAAATTACAATCTGCTGTCCACATAACACGCAGAAATCAGCCACTACCAAATTCACTAACATGCTCATAACTCACCCAAAACAACTCGGAATGACATGAAAACAGAAGCAAATGAAAACTACAACTGAAACGATGCAACAAGAACTCCAAACCTGCACCGCAAACACCACAAACAGCTGGCACGCAACCCAAGGCAGCCTAGGAATGGTACGACTAGCAGCAGAAATACAATTTGCAACCAAAAATCAGCAAGCACACCAAAAGAAACGCCAAGGTAGAAGAATGATCGCCCTCTAGATACGCTTCCAACGAGCTATTACCCAGAATAATCAATTGCACAGGCAGGGAGATACGATCGAATCTTCACTTCAGCCACACCAAAAACCAGCAACACTAAAATCCACACCACACTGAAAATCTGAAAATGCACACTAAAATCGAACCACACATTCAGAAGATCCAACCACAGCTAGGAGTTATGTCTCACACTCAAAGTCTGTCAAGAGCCCAAGGAGGTATTCACCCTCAAAGATTGTCTAGAGACAATCTAACAGCATAATGGTGTAAATTGTCTGAGATACCAAAATGAAGCCCCACGCCCTATATTTATAGAACAAATTTCCCCCAAATTCACTTCAAATTCATTTCCAAATGAAATGAAATTCCATCACATGAATGGGCACCAAAAACCACTTAATAATTTATTTTTTTTAAATAAAACATGTCCATTCCCAAGGTGGGCATCCAACTCCAGTGAAGGCAAAAATGTAAAATATATTTTTCTCTTAATTCAACCCCCCTAATTTCTCCATCATGGCATCAAAATTATTCAATTCATAGGCTAAGGTCCCGCTAAATATTTCCAAAATGTGATGCCAAATTAACACAATTAATTCAGCAACAGAATATAACGCCAAAATAAAATATTAAGTCTTTTAAATGATAAATGACTAAGTCCAATAAACTGCATTCTGGCACCCCATTATGAAGGTAAAATATTTCACCAAATAGACTTGGGATAAAAATATTATTTTCTCTTTTTTCCCTAAGTCGTCCATCCATAAATTAATCAAATATTAAAACATTATGCCTAAGGTATTAATATATTAAAAATACCTTCTCAAATACTAATTATTGTCAAATTGAGCCGAGGACTCAAATACTAGAAATTACCAAAACTAAACTAAGTTGGAGCTCTAAACTGGACTGCTAAAAATAGTCATCTGAGTGAACACAGGATCCTGCCAAAATACTGCCAGAAATAGCCACTGGGCTAAGCTATAGAATCCTTGCCAAAAATAGCACTGCCAAAAATAGTACTTACTATAAATAGCATACTACTAAAAATAGTAAGTGTTTTCAAAGTGATTTTTACCACATTCTGAGCAATTGCCAAACTTACTAAAAATAGTAAGTCCCGAAAAGGTCCTCAGATTGGTTTGCATGTTACACCAACGCAGAGCTCACAAAAAACCCAGAAAACCCCAGAGAGCTCAACTGCTTATGCCTCCACTTACTAAAAATAGTAAGTCAAACAAACTCCATAATTTGCTATGCATGTACCCTCACTGCAAAGCTTTCTGAAAACCCAAAAGGAATCCAGAACCCAAACTGACAAATTCCAACATACAAGTCTTCAAAAATACAGAAACATCCTCCCAAAGGTAGGAAACCCTAATTTTTGCTTCCAACTAGCCTACGAGTCTCCGGAATAGGCTGACGGTCCACAAAACAAACTCGATCGGAAAAGGAGACATTACAGTCCGCCCTTCCCAAAATTGCTTGTCCTCAAGCAATGCCACCACAACTCCAGAGAGTTTTAGACTGATCCGCACCAAAGCAAGTACAATCCCAGGGTCCCATGTCCGTCTCAAGAAGAACCCACCATGTTGATGTTGCGCCACTCAGATCACATCAGTGAAAACATCACGCCAAAACTGCACTAACCTCCCTTGTAACTCAAAAATGTTACCATCCATGATGCTCAGATTGAAAAATCTTTAATCACTGAAATCAATATCGAGTAGCATCTCATGCCCATAAAACTCCGAGTAATCAATATCATCAATGCCACTATCTATCACAAACATGGGCAATAGAGAATAAAGTCTACACAACTCACAATCAAACTCCACAACATATCTCCCCAAGGTGTCAAGCGCAATCGTGACTGTAAATGTGACTTCTCCAAATCTCCCTGCAAAGATGAAAACAATCCTTTGCAAGAGCTCAACAACCTCATCCCCATAACTCCACATGAATCTACTAGGCCTCAATTGAATTATTCCGATGCAACCATGGAGACTTCTTAAATCTCTTATAGTTCCCACTCCAAGCACCTCAGAATGATGAACCATAGAGAGCAAAGGTTCGTTGTCCCAATCATAAGTAGAAGAGAGGGCATAAGAATAACTACTAGTTAGAGCTTGAACACTTCCCATACACAGATATTGATAGCCCCAACTCGCCATAGCTCTCATTTGAGACCATAAACCCGTTATGCCAAGAGACTATGAAGTCTGAAAAAGAGTACACCAGCAGCCCACCAAGTCTGAAATGATTGACTTGAGATCTTATTTTAAGAAAATCAGCATCCAAGAAGATGAACAGCTGCAGCAACACAGGAAATCGTCGTCCAGACGAACACATCTGCTCATGTCCAAGGCTGGAAAACACCTCCAAGCAATCTCCAATTGGAAACCATTACTTGCATGACCAAAGAAATCGCACCAACTTCCCTGAATGAGAGAAAACCATAAAGTGAAGTGGCTAATCTACAACCAATCAGCAAGCCCAAATCTGAAAATCTGATCCATTCTTTTCCAAAGAAGATGCCCAAGAGTATGCATTTGATCAATGCTCCAATTTTGAAACAATATCTCATGGTTGCAAATTGCACCTAGATCCCCAACTCTACAATGTGATCCACCCTCATCACTGAAGTCAAAAGGAATTCCCACATCAAACTTGAAAAGTGGATTAACAAATGTCCAATCAACATCTGTATCAAACAACGGACTATCAACCTGCTGATTATTATGAGAGTCATGCTCCATCCAAACATTCTTCTGCTCCAAAATCACTTTTTCTGATCTTTGGGCACAAAGAGCAAGATCGTACTCCTCCGTTACCTAATTGATCTCCTTAGTCATTTCTCTATTCTCTTGCTCTCTTAAATGTTTGGCCTCATAGAGCTGATCGTTTGCTTCTAGAAGTGTCTCTTGGACACTTTTGAAAGCAAGCCTGGTGGAATCAAGCTCAATGGTGAGCTCACTAACCTCTCCCCTCAATTGCTTATTCAAAGACAAGGTCTCATCTGCAAGCTTGGTGGCGACATCTCTATCATGCATCATGTGTAAGAAAACCAATTTCATTCCTTCCATTGTGTTCTTGATCATGTGCAAATCATCAAGGGGAACATATTGTTCACATTGGTCTCTTGGTGTCATGAAGATGAATTTTTCAACTAGGTTTCTAATGTCATCCAATCTAGATAAAATGTGCATTTCATTTTCAGCAGACACCAACAATTCATTCTTCCAATCACAATCATGCAAGGCAAATGTATTGTTGTTATAATGGCTACCAGAATCACAACTATCACATTGGGCATCAAAGTCTTCTAAGCTGTCACAAATCACATGTGCCTCTTCTTTATTACCCTCATCAGTGAACTGTGAATCTAGATCAACGAGGCCACTATGTGTATGCTCAAGATCAGCAACATGCATTGATAAATCAGTCATCTCATCAACACCATCAATATCATCTTCCAAATAAACATTGTTCTTTAAAACCAATACAATATTAGGATCAAATGTAAATTCATCCCATGTTGGATCCTCTTCATACTTGTTTCTATTACATCTAGATCCCAAATGCTAAAAGGATGATTACTTTGTTTAGTTAGAGAGTGCTCACCATAGCTCCAAGTATCATCCAGCTTAGATCTTGAATCTTCTCTTGGATTCCACACATTGCTATTCTCACCAAGAGCAACGCTAGAACCAAGTGATGTTCCATCTTCCCACTCAAAAATTAGATTGTCATATGTTTTCACTATACCCATCTCAAACAATGGGTTATCATTGGAAATCACAAACTAATTATCCAAAGAAAGTGAACTGCTACTATGATTAATACCAAAATCAAAATCTTTGTCATACCTATCAGCAGTGACTCCATGGCTGCCCCAAGTCTCATGTACCTCCTCTTCAAAGCTTGTCTCATCCAGAGAAACAAGAATCACCCAAACTTGGCGAGTCTGGGTCAAAGTCATGCCTCTCGAGTCTGCAGAGCTCAGACTCGGACTCGGCCGAGTCCAAGAGGCAAAATCGCCAGACTCGCCGAGTTGGCCAGTTTGGCCTAAAATCGCCAAACTCGGCGAGTCCAGTGCCTGAAACTCGATCACCGGCTGGGTTAAATAAAATGACAAAAAAAAAAACATTTTTTTTAAAATGAATATCTCGTCTTTGTTCACTACAACCTCCGCCTAAGAATGAGAAAAATTAGGGTTACAACATGTCAACCAATAGAAAAAATTAAAATAACACTCGACGCCTTTATTAAATAATAAAAGTCATCTGAGTGAACACAGGATCTTGCCAAAAATGGCCATTGAGTTGAGCTGCAAAATCCTTGCCAAAAAAAGCACTGCCAAAAATAGTACTTATTATAAATAGCATACTGCTAAAAATAGTAAGTGTTTCCAATGTGATTTTTACCACATTCTGAGCAGCTGCCAAACTTACTAAAAATAGTAAGTCCCGAAAAGGTCCTCAGATTGGTTTGCAAGTTATACCATCGCAGAGGTCACGAAAAACCAAAAAAAACCTAGAGAGCTCAACTGCTTCTACCTCCACTTACTAAAAATAGTAGGTCAAACAAACTCCATAGCTTGCTATGCATGTACCATCACTGCGAAGCTTTTTGAAAACCCAAAAGGAATCCAGAACTCAAACTGACAAATTCCAACATAAAAGCCTTCGAAAATGGAGAAACATCCTTCCAGAGGTAGGAAACCCTAAATTCTGCTTCCGACTAGCCTAAGGATCTCCAGAATAGGCTAACGGTCCCCAAGACAAACTAGAGCAAAAAAGGAGACATTACAGAAGGTTAGCAAATAGAAGTAGTGTAATGTCCCCTACCTGATTAACATAATTAATCTATTTCAATACACTAAAATTGATTAAGAGACTAATCATGAAGCCAGTCATTGATATTCTTCAATTATTAGTTATTAACAAGTGCTTATTTATTTTCCTCATTAAATGCTTAATTTCATTATTCATAGTTTTTAATATAGATATCAGACCCTGCTACTACTTCAGTTTTAAGGGAGAAGGGTCTATGTATGTTACCAAAGCGCTTAGAGACCAAATACAATATGTTCCCTCAAAGTTTACAGATCCAAGCCCTTACATATCTTGGGTCTATACCCTCAAGGCTTATGGGTTGCTGATCCTGTTGTGACGTTTTCACACATCGCCCCATTGCAAATGGGGACCCATGTTTTTTGCTTTTTAGGGTTTGTTCTTTAGGTTTTTTAGGGTTTTGTTAGCTAGCCTTTGCATTTTGAACGTCGCCCAGGGGATCACATGGATAAGCAAGTCCGGCTTGAGTAAGGTCCTGATCCTGAAATTTGGCTAAGTCTGGAACGTCCTGATCCTGAAATTTGACTAAGTCTGAAACTGAAAAAACCTCCAAAAACTAGATTTTGCAATATAACTCCTGGAGGTCTGAAACCACTCTCAAACATCCTGAAAGTATATATGGAATATAACTTAAAGTATAAGAAAGAAGAAACATAAAAGGAAATGTCACTTATACTTTAATGTTATATTCCATTAAAATTATCCTGATAGAGAGTGCGAAAAGTCAAATTTCGCTCGTGTCCTTCTCCAAGGGTCCAGAGCGAAAAGCGCTCCTGTCCCTCTCCAAGGGACCAAGGCGAATCGCTCATGTCCCTCACCAAGGGTCCAGAGCGAAAATGCTTAGTTGAGCCATTCCTGACCTTGTTTGGATGAATCGAGACATCAAAGGCATGGTGAAGGACGAAATGAGCATGATAGAGCATCCAAACTTGATCAAAAACAATGAAATGATGAAGTTTTTGCCTAGAGGGTCAAATTCGCTCCTGTCCCTCCCTGAAGGACCAGAGCGATATTCTTCATAGGACAAAATTCAGGCAAAGATCAAGGCAAGTTTGTGTTTGATGGCAAGGAAGTGTGTGAGATGAACTCATTGAATACAGATTGAAGATTTTAAAACGTCTGCAAGGGTCCCAAAATGCCTAGTTCGCTCCTGTCCCTCTCCAAGGGACCAGAGCGATATCTCTATAATGGCGTAAATTTCAAAAGGCAAACAAGTTTCGAGCAGCCAAGAGGGTCGAAAGGACATCATTTCACGTAATGAAGATGATTGCAAGTTGGTAAAAACAAGAACAAGCACATAATGATGAACTTCGCTCCTGTCCCTCAGGAAGGGACCAGAGCGATGTTGGATATATTGGCCACTTCATGCAAGATTTACGTAAGGTCAAAGTTTTGCGAGATTGTAGAAGGTCCATGGCATGATTAGAGGGTGATACAAAAGGATTTTGAACGTAAAATGATCATCAAATTAAACATAGAGACCATATCGCTCCTGTCCCTCTCCAAGGGACCAGGGCGATTTGCTTTGGATTCTTCGTTTTGCTCCAAGTTCATGCCAAGTCAAAGCTTCGCAAGGTTATGCAAGGTTCAAGGTGTTTTTTGAAGATCACATGTAAGAGTTTTGAACATCCAAACGTTGCTAATCAAGTTAAAGAGCTCATATCGCTCCTGTCCTTTGGACAAGGACCAAGGCGATCCCATCAAAAACACTCATATTCCTTCAAAGTCAAGGCAAGGCGAGGATGGACAAGGTGAGGGACGGCATTTGGAAGACATCACAACGAAGATTGAAGTTAAAAGTTGCCAAGATTAGAGAGAAAGACATGGATCGCTCCTGTCCCTCTCCAAGGGACAAGGGCGATGATCCCTCTAAACGTCCAAACACCTCATACAAACAAGTTGAACAAGCGTAGAAGGAACAAGCAATGAAGTTATTCGCCCTACAATGAAAGTTCGAGGATCAAAGATGCATATTGAACGTGAAAACATGGAGATCGCTCCTGTCCTTTGGACAAGGACCAGGGCGATGAACATCCAAAGGCACTTAAGCACACATGCAAGACGATCTAACTCAAAGGACCCATCAAAATGATCGATATTGAACATGGAAAGGAAGGAGATGAACGTTGAAGTTGCAAGAATCAAGACAAAAATCATGAATCGCTCCTGTCCCTCTCCAAGGGACCAGGGCGATGAGGTACGTCCCTTTCATTTTCATAATTTTGGCGCCAAATAAACATTTCAAATTTTCCTTAAATGCTAAGTTCGATAAAATTGAAAATCCTATTTAAATTAGCATTTAATATGGCATTGATCATTTATTAATTATTTTGCCTTTATTAAAAAATCAAAATTTATAAATTAAAAACGAAAGGCATTTAATTAATTATTAATTAATCTGTAAAAAATCGAATTGGAGCGCTTTGGCATGTAGGTCGGCCTTGTTATTTAAGTAAAAATCATTTAAAAATCGTTCAAAATTGCTATATTTTATCAAGTCGGCCTAAGGGATGAATTGAGGTGCAAGCGCTATATATAGGGGGGTGAAAACTATTATTTTCACATCATTATTTTTATCCCTCTACATGCGAATTAAGGAGAAAGAAGATAGTGCGAAGTGTGCTTGAAGGGGTGCGAATTCCATTCAAACCAAAGGTGGCGCTAGTACATCAAAGGTGGTGCGATACTTCATTTGAGTGAATTTGCCAAGAGTTGAAGACCACATCAAAGGCGAACTTGAAGATCACGTTGAAGACAAAGGTGGCGAAGTTGATCTTTTGAGGAGATAACATTGAAGATCATTTATACCTCAATTTTGCCTAGGCGAATTTTGTCTTTTTGCATTCTAGAGTTAGCTCTCTTTTGAGGTATGGCGATTTGATTTTATTGCTTTTATTCATTCATCGTCATATTTTAAATTTTGAAGTTTTGAATTTTGGTTCTCTTAGCTCAATCGTTGTTTTTTAGGAAATGATAACTCTAGAGACTTATCATGACGTTTCCTAAAAACTTCTCTCTCTAATCTATGTTATTTATTGCAAAATCATGGTACTAATTTTGAAATGTTGTGTAGGCATCAAATGGAGATCTCATCAAGGAAAATCAAGCCGGATCAAGGACGGTCTTCGCAAGGACGGTCTTCGCCAGGACATGGGCGACCTATTTCAATCCAGCGTTCCAAGGCAAGGTACATCATCGTCTTGCACATCAAGGACAAAAGGAGTTAGGACAAGAGTTAATTAAAGATAGCCTCTCAACGACATCAAATTGAATATCTAGCAAGCTACAAGTGTCAAATGAGGTGGCATCCTAGCCATCACGTCTCCAATCAGTGTGGTCCACCTCAGCATGTCCAGATTCAGTGTACTTAACTCATGGAAGGTGGCACAAACTCCGATGTACCTACCCTGGCTATCCATTGGTCGATTCTTCTAGAAGGGACATGTGTCCAAGCAATACAATTTTATCATTGGTCAAGCACTAAATGTTATGTAATGGTTGTAACAAACCCTAATTAGGGTTTTCATTGTAAAATCTTGGCCATTGATCTTGAATTGATCTAAGCCATCAAATTGTATTGTGGGCACTATATAAGCCCAGGCATTTCATTTGTAAAGGCTAATTAGAAATAATTAGCAATTAGAGAGTAGTTAGAAGGTGATTAGCTAGTTGATAGAATAGCAATTAGAGTAGAATAGGAGGACAAGGCAAGAAATTGTTGCCATTGATTGTAAACAAATTCCATTTTCATTGAAGTAATGGTGAAATATGTCGTTTTCTTGCAATTTGCATGGTTTCTTGTTGAGTCTTCAATCCTAGATGGTAAATGATTAGATGAATGGAGGAAATATGATTGATTAATGGTGGAATTTGTATATCCATACTACTAGCAGTTTGTTGATTGCAGACTTGCCTTGTGTAGTCAACTGGAATCATTCAGTCTAAGCTCAATTTCAATTTGTTGCCTCTTCATTGATATGCATCAACTTGGATGGTATCTATGCCTGCGGTGATAATTTGAACATCATAAAGCTCCCCTTAGAAGATCGCACTAGTCTTGTGTAGATGTTCCATTGATGTCAAAACAAGACCTAGTTAGAGTTTCATCAAAAATCAAGTCATTGCTCCTACATTCTTAGTATTAAGATTAGATCCTCTCTTCGCCCTTATCCTTTTTCATTTTTTTTCAAATCTAAGTCAGTAAGAGCCTGTGTCCAGCAAAGCAGATCGGAAGTTCAATCATCACATGTAAGTCCCCTTGTGATCCCAGCAAATCACATCATACCACTGGAGCTTGTCCACACGTAGAGACCCTACATCAAAGAACCTTGGAGTCTACCTAACTGATCCTTTACGCGAATCTTCAGCAGTTAGAGACTATTTTCTCAAGAGAGGATAAGATGCCTATTGGTATTTTATTCTGTGTATGATGGTGTACAAAACACCCGTCAACAGATCCCCACCCTATCTTGGGACTTAACCTATTGCTTGGATTTAGACTGCCCCTCTTTGGAACATCTCATTCCCATCTTCTTAAATACTGACAATAATAACATGAATATATATGAAATTAAGTATGGCTGTCATACATATTGCAGTCCATATTAATATTACTATTAATTCTTCATAAGAACATTATCAGGCTTCATATATTAAGAATACTTATTAAAAACATCTCTATGCATACCACCAAGAACAAGGATGTTACTTCTTGTAACTCAATAACAGTTCGGATCTGATCTAATCAAAGGTGATCTTATTGGATGCTTTGATTCCTTTCCTTTATATCTCTCAATGTGAGGGAGAGGTCACACCTCTTTATCATGTATGCCCTTTGGCAAGAGACACACCTTTTCACTATTAGCACCCTTTGAAAGAGTGCAACTCTTCATTATTTCTGCCCTTTGAAAGGGACACAACCTTTCACAATTAGATCTGCACTTCTTATTTAAATCAGATTTGCACTTCCGATTCCCAAAATATCACCCTCCCAAATGAGGTTCTCTTCTCCCTTTTATATCTCATGTTTGAGGGAGTCACACCTTTTCATTCCATGTCTTTTGACCATTCATTAACTTAATTAAATTTTAATTTAAATTTTAATATATTCTTTTACATTTTAATTTAAATTTTATTTTTATTCTTTTGAACTTTAATTTATTATTATTATATACTATTAAATTATATTTCAAAGTGGGGACATTACAAGTAGGTAGTAGATGTTTGAAGCAGATTCAGGATTAGAATAGAAATTGTTGGGCAGAAATTGTTGTAATGGCAGTTGGAGCAAATGAATAAAGCACTAAAGCAAGGTGTTTTACAATTTGCTTTTACTTGTTTGCATGGTTTCTCTTCAGCAAGATTAATTAAAGTTCAGTGATTTTGATTGTGAAATGTGAGGATGTGATAGATTTCAGGTTCATACCATTGGAGGCTTGCTTACTATAGGTCTTTATGCATGGTTAGTCTGAGCCCATTGTTGCTCTTAGTTCAATTGTGAATGTTTGTTTTGATTGCACCAGAATTGGGTAACCAAATGAATATTCATGATCTAAAAATCTTTTATTCCCCTTTGGAGATTGCACTGTTTCTATGGAGTTATGAGTTTATCTCCGGCTAAGCAAGAATTAGTTTTATTTGAAATCTGTCTATCTGCAGCATCAGCCATTACTATCATTGTCCCTAGGATCTCTAAACCCTATCCATTTGTTCTTATTTCAACCAATTCGAGGAGTGAAGCATCACCAGATAGCCATATTAGATGCAAACCAACTTGTCAAATGCATAAGTCCCCCTATGATTACCAGCAAATCACATTGACATTGAGTTATCCTAAGCATAGTCATGACCTAACGATAGGAACCTTGAGGTTACTTTGTTCGAACGATCTGAAGGCATACAAAGTTTCCTTATCCGAGAGAGAGTAGGATGTACTCGGTGTATTTTATTCGGCATTATCGAAAGTGTTGAATTTCCCCGTCGACACAATCCATATTGATTTGCATTACAATGTTCCATCAAGTTGTCTCATGACCCTTGTAAGGATATTATTACCAAAATCCACAAACTCCTAAACTATCAAGGCAATCATCCATACTTAGATTCATCTACAATGCTCCATCAAGTTGTCTCATGACTCTCATAAGGGTATAGTTCTCAAGATCCACAAACTCTCAAATTATTTGGACAGCCATCCATACTAAGCTTCATCTACATTAGATCCCTTCTTGTCTTCAAACTCTAGACTTCCATACTCAACTATCCATAGTTGCAAATCTACCAAATCGCCCTCGTTCCAAAGAAGGGACACAAATGTGGTGGTGCTTATCAAACAATCTAGTATCTCGAAGCAAGAAGCTAGCTCAAGATGGATAAATTCCTCCAATCTCGAGTGCCTTCAACCTCCTCTTTGTCATCTGTACACTCTATCCATCAAATCATAGTTTGCAAACTTTGCGAGTACTCCCCAAGTTGCCGAGTACCCTCTATTTTCTTTTGCTCCCTGATTTTTTACAAGTTTAACTCGCAAACTTTTATAGACACAGGAAAAACATGGATAAAAACACCAATGCAAGTAAAATGCAAGTTAAAATGCATTTTTCACATGTTTTTTTGGCTATAAAATAATGCATTTTCTCTTTTGAGCTGTCGATTTTTAATTTAATATATATTGTAATTGAATTTTGCAAAAAATGTATGTTTTTTAAGAAATTTGCAAGTAAAATGCAAGTTAAAATGCATTTTCACATGTTTTTTTGGCTATAAAATAATGCATTTTCTCTTTTGAGCTGTCAATTTTTAATTTAATATATATTGTAATTGAATTTTGCAAAAAATGTATGTTTTTTAAGAAATTTTAATTTTTAGTACTCTCTAAGTTGCCAAGTTTTTGATGATTTTTTGTCAAGTATTTGTCAAGTTTTTACCAAGTTGAAAATTTTGGGTTTGCCAAGTACTCTCTGAGTCTGAGTCTACAAACTATGCATCAAATGTTGCCTAAGTACCCCTCCAAGCTTTGTTAAGTGTAGCATGGATGGCCCCAAAAGTACAACATGACATGATAAAAAAATTCATTTCAATGTGTCATACTTAGCTGACAATGCACCTTTACAATGTGGCCTTTATGTGTAAAATGTCCTTATGACTCTAATTACTAAGTCTCAAAAAATAAGCTCCCCTTACATGCACACTCTTCACATTGATAACCTCTTACAAAACTTCAATGTCTCCTTCCTAAAAAACTTTATATTTTCATTAGAACTCTTAACAATCCTATCACGTAGAGTTTATTATAATGGAAAAAATAACTATTTAAAAAAAATTATAGGCTTGGAACTTGCAACCACTCAAAACCAACAATGGTAACTCTTCCAGCAATTGTAATGTCCCCTATTAGGATCTTCCTCTATTTTTGCCCTAGAATTCCCTAATAAGGTATGAAGTATATTTGGGATATGCAAATTGTCAATTTTCCGTCTTGATTTAGAGCCTGCAACCAAGTTAATTATCATTCTAATATCCATGAAACATATAATTGATAATATTATAAGGAGAATCCTAATCATCATTACAAATTACATAATGTGCAACTGCACGTAGGATTCAATAAGACTTTCCCTAACAACCCATCCACATAATGGAGTTCCTTGGGAAATCATATAAGGCACCTCGAGCCTATTCATTTACATAAATCTTGACCAAAAGAGATCCATTTTTTGACAACAATCTCATGTTTAGGAAAATAACTAAAGAAACCCCAGTTCTCTTTAGGATGATAGGATCTATATATTCTACTAGAAGATTTAGTAAAGTAACCTAAGAAGGAAGCTGGGAGGGTTTCTGTCAAGGAGGCACAAAATGAGGTTTCCAGAGTTCTACAAAAAGTAAGTTACTCTTGATCCAATAATGAGAATGTTGTAAAAAATCTATTTTTGCTTAGGAATCTTGAAAAACAACTACAAAGCAATCTGAAGACAAAAGGTGAAGATATACAGAAGCATACCAATTAAAGGGGATCCAATTTTGTAGGTCACAGGGAGATTGTTTCTCCCCAAATCTGAATGATAATAGCATCTGCTTCTAGATGTTTGACCAGAAAATCATAAGGTGCTGTTGTTAGGCTCATTGAAGGAACAAGGTGCCATGACTCTGCATCCAAAAGAGGTCTCATATTTTTGTTCCAAAAATGTTTCTTTCTGATTTGAGTTTTATCGGAAACACCCATCCCCTTTACCAAAATGTGCTTTTAAATTTGAGTTCACCCAACGATGTGAACCCTTTATATCCAGAATGAACCCATAGATCTTGCCTCTTGATAGCTCTTTTTGGAAGCCCTATTAGCTTGCTGCCTATTAGGCTTATCCGATCGCAAAATGTTTCTCACACCCAATCCTAAAATCCCCCATTTGTAAGAGCTTTGATTATCAAATGCTCCATAACTAAGTCCATTTCCCCAACCATAAACCTTGTTCTCTCCTCTTAGGAAACCGGAAGGAAAATCCTAGATCATCCTTTCCGTCTAAGAACCTCCCGCCTAGATCTGCACAAGAATGGGTGGGAAAGCTTTTGTCGACCCATTGACCATTATGAAAATCCCATTGTGGAACATGATTGTTGATAGGAAATTAAAAATCTTCTGCATCTGCCCATGTTTCTCGCATCTTGACTCCCCCACAATGTTACAATTTTTACCCTATACGACATATCAAATGTATTTGCAGTTCTATATATTTTTTTTAAAAATTGCAAAGACGCACAAATTAAGTTCTAGGCTTTGCACTCTCATGTTAACTCTCAATTCAATACAAAAGTGATGTATCAAGGATCTATAATGTATATGATGAATGTTTTATCAATGTTAACATATGAATATTTGAAATTTCCCAATATATTTTAAATTTTCCTTATTTTTTATATATCCATACCCTTTGTCATCCCCAAAAATGGCTCAAAAAAAAGTCATCCCCAAAACTCGTTCCCCCATCCCTTGTCCCTATCCCAAAAGCTTGGGGTAACATAGGAGAGGACTTGGTAGTTCCCTCCTACCCAACCCCTACAAAAGAACAAACAAAAGGCTAAAACTCCATGTGAGGAAAACCTCCCCCTAGAATAGAAAGAAGAGAGACTATACAACCCCCCCACCTTCAAAGTTTAGTCTTATGTGCCAATAGCGAATGCTCGACTCTTCTCCCCTAAGGAAAAAAGAAACCCAAATGAGAATGTTGAAGATCTTCCCATTCCTAAAAGGAATATGATGGGAGAAAACTCATAATATGTCTTTAGAAATTATTTAAATGTTGCCAAGTTCATGCCAAAAGGTGCCACACTCAAATTGGGTGTCCTAGACCTAAGTAAAGAAAATGACAATCCAGATCCATGTGGAAATGGATGAAGAACAAGTACCACAGATGCGGATGATATCTTCGGAAAGCGTTCAAGCTTCTCCAATCCAATGACAAATGCTGATAAGATGAATCATGTACCATGTAAGATTCAAGTAAAGTGACTATATAAACAAATATAAGTGAAGAAAGATCAAGAGGATCTAAATGTACCCTCATGACATCTGAAGAAGATGATGCAACTCTATGTGAGCTGTCATCAAAGAGGGGATGAAAGTCCTCGAAGGTGTCTTCAAGATTTAAAAGGTGTGAATCCACAAACAAATGTGAAATATCTAGTAGACCTCCCAATGAGGTAAATCAAGAAAAAAGTTTTGGATGAAGCAACACAGTTTGATGGAATAAATAATGGAGATGAGATCTCAATGCATGTCACCTAACTACACTATTGATCACGTGATGTATCCACGCAAGATGTTGGAAGTGTTAGAAGCAGTGTTCCTTGGATTTTCTTGAATGGGAGATAGGGGAACGTGGGGACCAAGGGCATAAATTTGGGGATGGCAAGGGAACCACGGCGGAGAGGTGGTGGGGGGGTGGTGCTAAGATAAGAATAGAGGTAAATTGAAATCTTCAAGGCAAAATCTGCAATATAAAATCTTTGTGACTGCCCCATGAAAGGCCAGCTAATTTTCACGACGTTAAAGGATGCAAACAGTATGAAATGGCATGCAACATATAGCAAGCAACCCAACAACATCCTCCGCAGAGGTGGTAGAGGTGGTGGTGCTATGGGGGGACGTTTCCCCCAAGTCCCCAAGTCTTCGAAACATCCCCCCACAGGGCACACGAAATTTTTTGTGGGGGGACGCATCCCCATGGAATAGTGGTTGGAAGTGAAATAACAAAGGACTTTGCAAGTGTTGGAAGTGAAATAACCTCAACCTTTGGATGCTAACTTGGAGATGTATAAGGGAAGCTTCTATATTTGCAATAGGAGCCATAAAAGTCAAAGGATCCAATAATTTTTTGTAGGAGAAGGATCATCAAGAGAACTATCTTGATCATCACAACAATTAAGCTCTTCCCATCAATCTAGTACCATAGTTGTCTCATTGTGATATGGTGGATTATCATAGACATCAAGGGGAACAAGATAGTCCAAAGTAGGATCATCCAGGAATGGAGGATCAACTAGATCTCCTTGCATGTCCCAAATTTTGGTCCAAAGAGCACAAAGACACTCAATGCCTTATGTGGCAAACTATGAGTCAATGTCAACATGATAAATCTTGACTTTCCATAAAAACTTCCACTAATATGAACTTAGTTTAGAACAAGTCCATAGAGATAGAGCAAGAAGTTAAGCCATGTCAAATGCTTTAGAATATTGTTTCACCAAGACTTATAGTTTCCTCTTTTTAAGTCAACGAAAAAAATGGGCTGAAATAACCATTAATACACAATGATATTATACTCAAAACAACAAGAAATAGACTAATCAAGAGACCAATTAGCAAAATAAAATTGAAAATCATGAAAACAGCCCCCCTCCAAATTACTCAACCCCCCCAACAAAAATTGATTATGGCAGTTTATATTCAATGCAATTACAATTGCCACTTCCTAAAGACACAAAGTCGTCTTGATTTCAATGCTTTAACAAATGCCAAAACAAGCTACAATTTTGGATAAGAAAAATAACAAACCAACACCACTGTGGAGTACATGAAAAATCATGCAATTTCAAAAAATACACTCAAGGAGAGTATGTGGTCTCAAATTAAGCAAAAAAAGATCCTGAAATGAGAAGTGTACAACAAAACTGTGACAAATTGTAAATTCTAGAAAAAAAATGCATTAGAATCAAAACCATCTACATCACCATAAAGTAGGCAGAAAAACAGCTGAAATAAAAAAATTACTCAAGAAAAGATCTCATATGACCTCAAATGGAGCAACTGAAGTTGAGCAGCAAATTTAAAATGCCCAATGATGACAAAAACTGAGTTCTTGTATGCATCAATTGGCATTACTACTAACATTAGCAGAAATGCCACCATATCTGTTGTGCGTTGCACACACTCCCTGTCGCCGACAGGGTCCCCCTTCCCTTTTTTGAGCCTTTCGTCTTCGCCTTGTTGAGTTTCGCGCAGAGCGTCTCGCGTCCTTTCGAGCGAGTCCGCGACCAGTCCTTGAAGTGATGATGTTGAAAGAAAAGAGCCGATGATTCCATTACGCTAGTCTAGCCCTCAGGCACGAATACCAAGAGATTGTTCAAAATTGTGAAATCGCCTTGGATAGGCATAGGGTGGTAGAAGTTGACGAAGCCCGCCAAGCAAAGAGCACCACCTCTGAGGGTCGCGTGACGACCCAAAATTGTCATTTCCGCATAGGAGCGATGAGATAGATTGCATGAGGTTTTGTTTTTGCGGAGTTTACAAGATTTGTACGAATGACGATTTTCGACAGCCGCCGAAGGAGCGAATTTCGTTGCAAAATGCCAAAGTCCTCCAAACTCGCCCAATTGCCCAAGCTTGCACAAAATGAGAGAAATTTCAAAGGCTTGCAAAATCGCCCAAGGGGCCGAATTTCGGACCCTGGGGTCAAAATGAGAGAAATTTCAAAGGCTTGCAAAATCGCCCGGGGGGCCGAATTTTAGACCCTGGGGACAAAATGAGAGAAATTTCAAAACACTTAAAGTTGCAAAATCGCCCAGGGGGGCGAATTTCAGACCCTAGGGACAAAAGGAGAGAAATTTCAAAATTGACAAAATCGTGGAAAACTCCGAAATTTGCAAAGGCGTTCAAAGCTTTGAAAATACAAGTTCGCAAAAGGCGTTCAAAGCTCCGAAAATTACCTTTTAGTTTGTAAACCCCCCCCCCCCCAAGGTCCGAAATTCACTTAAGTTGCCTAATTTCGAACCCTGGGGCCGAAATTTCAAAGTTTGAAAAATTGCAAAAGGCGTGAAAACTGTGAAAATACTTCAAGTTCACAAAAGGCGTAAAGGGTCCGAAAAATTCTTTAAAGTTGCAAAAATGTGCCAAAGATCCGAATTTGTCTTAAAGTTGCCAAAATCGCCTTATTGGCCGGATTTTGGACCCTAAGGGCAAAATAGGAGAATTCGTAAAACTCGCGAAAAACATGAAAGCCCCGAAAATCGCCAAAACGTCTAAAAGGTTTGAAGTTTGTGTGAAAAGCGCCGAAGTTAGTTAAAAAAAAAAAAACGTAGTTTAGGTTTCAAAACCTCCATTCCACCGAAGTCGCAAGCTAGAGGATAGCCGCGAAGAAGCAAGGGCAGTTCTGGCAAAAAACCCCGAATGCTCCGAAGTCTCCCATTTCTTCGAAAATCGCTGCGCAAAAAGTAAAGTAGGTGATAAACGTGGAGGCACCCAAAGTTCACGTGAGGGAGGATCGCATAGGGTTTTGAAAGGCAGAGCGAATTTCGCATGATTTGCATTCAAGGTAAAACGCTGACATAAACCCTTCCAAGCGTCCAAGTTCAAATTGCCATTTCGCCTAAAGTGAAAATCACTTAATCTAAAACTCGACATTGCAAATTCTTTTCCAATCCAAACCGTGAAAATTTGAATTAGAGAGATAACCGTTGGAATTCAAAATTTGCATTCAAGAACTATCCATTCGTCTTTGTGCAGCAAGTCGGGCAATTTCTCGCCATCCATTTTCATCAGGTAAGTACGCTTTGTCTCTCTTGATCATCCGAAATGTTTTTTTAAATTGGATGCATGCCTGTGCAAAATTGATTAGAGTGCTTAAGTCTTCAAAATTCGCATCTTTTTCTGATTATTAAAGCGTCATTCAAAGCAGTCGAAAATTAGAATTTGCTCCTAAGATTTAACCAGAAATTGCATTTTTTTAACTTAAGAGAATTTTTCAAGCTTTATCCCTTTTGAAAATTAATCCAGGCTTAAATATAAATTTGCGATCAAAAGCTTCATGAATAAATGTTTTGCTCAATCAAGCTCTCAGCTAGCAATATCACTATGTTTCCAATCTAAATTTTGAATTAATCCTTGAATGCTGGAGTATTCTCTATCTAACCCGCCTTCCTTCTTTTATATCGCCTCGTAATCCACGTCCGGTTGTGCAGGATAAATGCCTAAATTGGCGGTAGAATCATCAAAGACACCCGCTACAGCCGAGACATCGCAAGCATCCAAATCAGATATTCCACGCAAAGTTGAAAGGATGAAGTACCAGTATCAAAGAGGGGGATTGAGGGAGTCAAAAGTTCAAAGCGTCTGGGACAATGTCGATGATACCAACCTTGGCCATATTGACATCCAGGACAGGAATTGGGTCTTCTCCCCTAACGCATATGGCAAGCCTAGACAGATGGTAGAAAGTGGCATCACCCAAGCAGCGGGATTTCCTCCAGCAGTACAAAACTATGAGTTAGTGGTAGAGGCTGCCCGGCATTATCAGCCAAGTTCCAAATTGGTGCTCCTCAAGAATATGACTCTCGCCAACTTCACTCTTGAGGCCATCGGCGATGCATTCGACATTCCCCTCCCAAACAATCCCACAGCCACGACTATAGATGAAGCATAGGGGGCATATGATATGAATCCGGCCAAATGCAGAACACTGATCAACGAAGAGTGGTACAAGGAGAGAAGGCTTCCAAGCGCCAGAATTGGGAAAAAGACCCCAAGAAGTGACTTTCATAATGAGCATGGGGATATGGTCACATTACTCAGTCGGGTTATGGGACTTCCTAAATCCAACTACTTTGAAGAGTGGATGTTTTACTTCACAGAGCAAGTCATCGCTAGGAAGTCCAAATTTGACTGGGCCCAGATTATAAGCAACAACATCCACACTCAGCTAATTGAACTAGAGAGCAAAAAGTACTTCACTATGACCTCTTACTTGATCTACATGTTCGCCAAGAACCAACCGCTGCCAGGTTTGATAATGAAAGGTGAAATCACGAATGGGCCTGGTCAGGTAATAGTCTATGATTGTTACCCGCAGCTACACTACCAAGATATAGCTCAAAGAGAAAAGAGCAGCCCAACTTATGCAGTTGGCCAATATGAGCGCGTCAATGACGCCTTCACAATGCGCCTGGTCAGGCTAATGCAGGGAGGATTACACATAAGGCTCTCAGAGCAAGCTACTATTCTAGTACAGAGATACAGAGCCTGGTTCATCCAGTTCCCAAGGTTCTCCTATATCCGAATAGCGGGCTTTGATGGTACCCCTCTCCAACTTCCACGGTACCCAACTGACAAGATAATTCTTATGGAGGTCGCAAGGCAGTCACGTCCGGCCGGCATCTTACTCAGAGAGAGCAAGCAAGCTGGATCCGCGTTCCCCATGATTATAGGCAACCAAGATGTCCATCTGAAGACCCCCACCCTAGCAGAGGAATCCCTCGCAGAGTTGGCCTCTTATGGCCTACAGGAGCATTTTCCGAGGAAATATTTCGATCACGATAATCTGGCAAAGAGAGCTAATGGCAGGCGGTACAGAGCAAAGGAATCAGTTGAAGACTATTGGAAGAATTGCTCTGATGACTACAAGGTCCGGAGGCATGAATATTCTAGGCTGAGTGTGCAGCAAATGCGACTCTTTGAATACCGTCGGGTCCCAAATCAACTCACAGATTCAGGAAATTGCCTCCAGGCCCGAGAATTTGAGGCAGTAAGGCATCTTTTACTAGGCGTTGATTGTTCCCAGGACCCGATCACTGATTTTGAGGCAGTCATGGCAGCCCCAGCAAGATATACAGACCTATGGTTGCATCAGCAGATTGAAAGACTAATTCATGAGGGAGTCCAGTTCACCTACCACCTAATGGGTAGCCTCAATTCTCAGTCTTCCGAAGATGAGGGAACGTCCAGTGCACCCAGAGAAGAAATTGAGAAACCTAAGAAGACAAAGAAGGCTAAGGCTTGCAGAGGGACTCGGACGTCCAAGAGAACAAGAAGGGAGAAGATTCCTATAAGGAGACCAGAGGTCACTTCATCGTCAAAGGACCCCAGTTCGCCCGACGATGTAGTAGAATTAGAGTATATACCTGCTCCGCCTTCTCAGAGCGACATTGATACGTTTGGAACTGATGATCCTCCCGCACCTGACATGCTAGAAGCTGAGCTACAAGCCATTGAATCAACCGAACCGGGTAACCAAATAGAGGAAGGAGAGATTCCATCCATTCAAGGGATCGAAGTGCATGAACCCACGCAACAGAGCCGCCATGAGTTGTTGCTCCACAATACAACCAAAGATGACTCTACCGTCGAAGGAGAGCAAAGGATAGAGGAGACTCGCGAGCTCGAAAGGACTGAAAAGCAACCATCACGCGAAGGCACCAGGCAGTTGTTCAGTGAAGTGGGAGAAAATTCAGCTGCAACCAAAGAACTTGGCACCTCCTCCACCCCTCCGGGAGCAGAACAGCTGCGAATCTGTGATGAGTCAGCTGAAAACATCAAAGAACAGAATGCAGACTTAACCATATCATCAGCCCAGACAGTACCTCAAGAATGGTTGATTGCCAGAGCCCAGCGCAAGGCCGCCACCAAACCACCTATTGATTTAGAGGACATCTTCTCGCGCATAGACCAAGCTAAAGCTAAGGGGAAGAAAAAGCCCAAAGCATATTCTAGAATGACTAAAGATGATCAAAGGAACCACACTCTTCACATTGCCACCCCGCCTGTAGACAAGCCAGCAGATCAAATTACACTGGCGGATTATAGCATCACGACTGTCCCCATCGAGCGAACCACTAAGGAGCAAGAAAAAGAGGAATTCAAGGATTCAGTGTAGAACATACTATTGACGTGTCTAGAATCGCATTGCTGCAAACTCCATACGGCCAACGCAGAATAGAATAGCCAACTAATTATCCTACTCTCTCTTGAGATAAGGAAGTCTGTAATGTTGTTTTCTGAGTTTGATCAAAGGAGACAACCTCAAGGTTTCTTTTGTCAGGTCTTGATTGTGGGATCTCTCAGTGGCTTGATGTGTTTTTTTGCTGGAAACACAAGGGGGACTTATGTTTAACTGACAAATTATGGATAAGTTCCCTAGAACTTTTACGATCTTTCTACCGGATGATATCGGTTAATTTCATACTGTTTTGATAGGACTGCAGATTTTCTGAATAAAAAAAAGGGAAAAAAGGAGGGAAGGATAGAGAGGGAGAGAAAGACATGAATTGTAAATTCTAACTAAGATAGCAAATTCAGTCAAGCAGACAGACACCTCCAGGAAACTAGATTAAACATCACCAGCTATTTAGACACAATGTTTGCATAAATCTAGTGCAATCTTCAAAGGAGAAACTAGATTTTCATATTATCAAGTAAGATATTAGAACTTCTACATTCATAGTATGTATTTGATAACCGAATTGAGCATGAAAGGGGTCCAGATTAACCATGCAAAAAGAAAAGCAATCAGTCGTTCTCTAATGGTATGGACTGTAAGGATTTTATCAGATGCTTGATTTGAAAAATGCTATGTAAAATAAATAGACATAACTGAAAGTTTTCTAAATTAAGTGAAGAAGGAGACCATGCACTCACAAGAAAACTTGAAAACAGTCTTAATTCATTGCATTAATTCCTATAAATTTCTCCAAAGCTTTCGCAACAATCCAAGAACTTCTTACAAAAAAGAGGGAAAACCAATCCCTTAAATAGGCTTCAAAAAGGATGAATGGCCTAGATTTAATCTAAACAAGTGGCCCAGATTCATCCATAAAGCATGGCTGCCCATACCCATAAATTGGAGGCAAATATCAACAACTACCCCAAAATGGGCAATAACTACCCAAAAAGGGACAATTACAACAATTTGGAACAATCCAAAAAGGTGCATAAAAAAGTTTTACATTTGTTGACCAAAAGTCAACTGTCACCTTTTTGGGCAAAAGTGCACTTTTAAGATTTGGAGGGAAAAAAGCACTTTTGGGAAATTACTTTCTCTATTTCGGTCTCACACTCTTTCTCTAGAAACTGATCCTCGCCATGCAGGTATTCCCACCATAAATCACAACCTGCTGCTCGTTCCTCACGAACGTATTCCTGGAATTTGATACACAATTGGAAGAGCAGACTGAATGGAGGCATGGGAGGGTGGCGAATTTTGTACTGCATGCCCTCGAGATACTGGTCCACGTGCTTTAAACCGTCCTTCCAGTTGGAGCAATTACGCTCAAAGCATAATATATCTGAATGAAACTGACCAGCAAAACTCAAGTCCTTAGTGGAATAGGAAATCTTATCCATCCCAAACCTTTCTTCCCAGTCCGGCTGGATTGCACTGTCGGACAGGTCATTTATGCATCCTGAAACCATTGATCGGAGGATGGTCTTACCTAGTTCTTGCATGTTCCCCAGAATTACCTCAAATGTGTCACTTTCTTTGTCAATAATTTCTTTGGTGTTGTTCTTCATGGTGATGGTCCAGTACCACTCCTTGAGAACACTGATGCTATGAGGATCTAGGATGGCAGACAATGTGGGAATTTGCACGTGTCCAGAAAAGAGCTCTCATGAGGGGAAGGGTAGAGGCTGCCACTTCGTGCATGTGAAGGGATTCCTTCTTTACCTCCAACAACTTGACTAGAGTGAGCTCTTGATGAAGGGCCATTTCTTTCACCTCCTTAAGGATCTACTCTCCCCTTTTCTTGATGTCTTGCATCCATTCCTTGACGGCCTTTGCGGTATCCCGAATTCCTTCAAATTCAGTCGTGGTCCTTTGCGCCAACGCTGTCGGGGGAATATGGGATTCAGAGGGATTGTGTAATGGCCTTAGGAGCTAATCGATGTATTCCTCGGCTTGCTCAGCACGAGCCCGATACATATCCTTTTCCGCTGTGATCTCTTCGAGCTGTCTGGGTATGTTCTGCACTGAATCCTTAAATTCTTCTTTTTCTTGCTCTTTGGTAGCTCGTCCGATGGGGACAGTTGTGATGCTATAATCTGCCAGTGTTATCTGATCTGTTGGCTTGTCTACGGGCGGGGTGGCAATATGAAGAGTGTGGTTCCTTTGCTTGTCCTTGGTCACTCTAGAATATGCCCTTGGTTTCTTCTTCCCTTTGGCTTTTGTTTGATCCATATGCGAGAACATATCCTCTAGATCGATGGGTGTTTTGGTGGCGGCCTTGCGCTGAGCTCTGGCAATCAGCCACTCTTGAGGCACTGTCTGGGTTGATGATAGGGTCAAGTCAGCATTTTGTTCTCCTTCGTTTTCAACCGACTGACCACAAATTCGCAGCTGCCCTGCCACCGGAGGAGTGAAAGAGGTGTGAAGCTCTTTGCTTGCAGCTGAATTCTCCCCTATTTCGCTGAACAATTGCCCGACATCCTCATGTGAAGGTTGCTCTTCACTTCTCACGAGCTTATGAGTTTCGTCTATCCTTTGTTCTCCCTCGAAGGTGGAGTCGTCTTTGGCTGTATTGAGGAGCAGCAACTCGTGACGGCTTTGTTGGGTAGGTTCATGCACTTTGACCCCCTGGGTGGATGGGATTTCTCCTTCTTCTATTTGGTTACCCAGTTCGGTTGACTTGAGGGCTCTTAGCTCAGTGTCCAGTACATCAAGCGCAGGAGGATCATTGGCCTCAAATGCATCGATGTCGCTCTGGGAGGGGGGAGCAGGTACGCAATCCAATTCTATAGCATCGTCGGACGAACTGGGATCTTTTAAAGATGAAGTGACCTCCGGCCTCTTTATAGGAATCTTCTCCCTTCTTGTTCTTTTGGACGTACGAGTTCCTCTGCAAGCCTTAGCCTTCTTTCTTTTCTCTGGTTTCTCAGTTCTTTCCCGGGGTGCACTAGATGTTCCTTCATCTTCTGAAGACTGAGAATCGAGACTGCCCATCAAATGGTAAGTGAACTGGACCCCCTCATGGACTAGCCTCTCGATTTGCTGATGTAACCACTGATCTGTGTACCTTGCTGGGGCTGCCATAACTGCCTCGAAATCTGTGATTGGGTCCTGGGACCAATCAACGCCTGGCAAGAGATGCCTTACTGCTTCAAATTCTCGGACTTGGAGGCAATTTCCTGAGTCTGCGAGCTGATCTAGGACCCGACGAGATTCAAAGAGTCGCATCTGCTGCACACTCAACCTAGAATATTCCCGTCGCCTGACCTCGTAGTCATCGGAGCAATTCTTCCAATAGTCTTCAACCAACTCCTTTGCTCTGTACCTTCGACCATAAGCTCTTTTTGCCAGATTATCGTGATCAAAGTTTTTTCTTGGGAAATGGTCCTGTAGGCCATAAGAGGCCAACTCTGCAAGGGACTCCTCTGCTAGGGTAGGGGTCTTCAAGTGGACATCATGGCTGCCTATGATCATAGGAAATGTGAATCCAGCCTGCTTGCTCTCTCGGAGTAAGATGCCAGTCGGGCGTGACTACCTTGCAACCTCCATAAGAATTACTTTGTCGGTTGGATACCGTGGAAGTCGGAGGGGAGCACCATCGAAGCCAGCTATTCGGATGTAGGAAAACCTGGGGAACTGAATGAACCAGGCTCCATACCTCTGCACTAAAGTAGTAGCTTGCTCCGAGAGCCTTATGTGTAACCCTCCCTGCATTAGCCTGACCAGGCGCATTGTGAAGGCGTCATTGACGCGTTCATATTGACCAACCGCGTAAGCCAGGCTATTCTTTTCCCTCTGAGCTATATCCTGGTAGTGCAGCTGTGGGTAACAATCATAGACTTTCACCTGACCGGGCCCATTCCCAATTTCACCTTTCATTATCAATCCTGGCAGTGGCTGGTTCTTGGCGAACATATAAACCAAATAAGAGGTCATGGTGAAGTACTTCGTTTCGAGCTCAATCAGCTGAGTGTGGATGTTATCGCTTATGATCTGGGCCCAGTCAAACTTAGACTTTCCGGCGAAGACCTGCTCTGTAAAATAGAACATCCATTCTTCAAAGTAGCTGGACTTAGGAAGTCCCATGACTCGGCTGAGTAAGGTGACCATATCCCCATGTTCATTATGAAAATCACTCCTGGGGGTCTTTTTCACAATCCTGGTGCTTGAAGGCCTTTTCTCTTTGAACCATTCTTCGTTGATCAGTGCTTTGCATCGGGCCGGATTCATATCATATGCCCCTTGTGCTTCGTCTATGGTTGTAGCTGTGGGATTATTTGGAAAGGGGATGTCAAATGCATCACCAATAGCCTCAGGGGAGAAGTCGGCGATAGTCATATTCTCCAAAAGCACTAGTCTGGACTTCGGTTCATAATGCCGAGCAGCCTCCACTACTAATTCATAGTTCTGTATCGCTGGAGGAAAACCCGCCGCTTGGGTGATGCCAGTTTCCACCATCTGCCTAGGCCTGCCATATGCGTTGGGTGAGAAGACCCGATTCCTGAAGTCCTGAATATCAATATGGCCAAGGTCAGTATCACCAATGTTGTCCCAGACGCTCTAAACTTTTGACTCCTGCAATCCTCCCCTCTGATAGTGATACTTCATCTTTTCAACCTTACGCGGGATATCTGATTTGGACGCTCGTGAGCTTCGACTGCTGCGGGCGTTTTTGATGATTCCACCGCCGATTTAGGCATTTATCCTACACAATTGGATGCGGATTACGAGGTGATACAAGAAAGGTAACGCGGGTTAGATAACAAAATGCTCCAGCATGCCGGGATTAATTTAAAATTTAGTTTGGACATGGAGCAATATTTCTAGCTAACAGCTTGATCAATCTCGAAACCAGAATATTCACGAAGATTCCTGACTACGCATTTATACTTATCATTTCTGGATTTTGGATTAATTTCAACAGAGACAAAGCATGAAAATTTTCCTAAGTTTGAGAGTCGATTTCTAAATTTCGAGTGCTTTGAACAACGTTTATGAGCAAAAGAGATGCAAATTTCAAGAATTCAAGCATTGCGATCAAATTTCACGCATTTGTCTATTTGATTTAAGCATTTTTCAAATGATCATACGCAACAAAGAGTACTTACCTGATGGGAGCAAATGGCGAGAGATTACCCACCCTTGTCGCGTGAACTGAACAGACGATCCTGCAAAGTTTGAATTCCAACGGTTATCTCTTTGTTTTAAATTTTCGCGGTTGTTGGACAAAAGAGAACTTATCATTTTAAATGGTTTTCCTCTTACCCTAGGTAATTGGCAATCTGAGTTTAAATGATCAAGAGGAGTTAGTGCAGTGTTTTACCTTCTTGTTTTCGGACCTCGGAGGGTTTTCAAATTTTGAACTGCGTTTTCCTCCTTGCAAGTTTTGCAAATTTCGCGATTTCTACTTCGTGATTTGCACACCTCTGGCGAATTTCGGAGCTTGGAGGTTTTCGGAGCACTGGAGCTGTTTGCAAGTAACTTTCGGATTTAGAAGATGATTTTGCAAATTTCGGAGCTGGGATGCTCTCGCCACTTTGGAGATATTCTCGGACTTCAATGGTTTCGCCAAAACTACGAATCCTTAACTCACTATTGGTGGCTTCAGACTAACCTCGGACCTCAACACGCTTCTATATTTCGGAGCTTGGAGCCTGAGGTATACTTTGATTTTAAACTTCTGCGGCTTTAGGCGCTTTGGAGAGTTTTTGCGATGACTTCGGAGCTCGACGCCTACGGGAAACTTCGGATTCGGACGCTATACTCACAGCTTGTGTTAGACGTTGACGCTATCCAAAGGAAGGGGGTGCGGCGATTTGGCAAAAAAACTTCGGCCTTTAAACGCTATTTGCAAGCTATGCCGACCCTTTTAACTACGTCGTCCTTGGCGATTTTCACGATTTCTGGAGTTCAATGCCTCGCCCGAAACTTCAGATCCTTAGGGCGTTTTGCGATTTTCGGAGCATCCAGGCGTTTTGCAAGCAAAAAAAAAAACTTCGGAGTGTTTGAATGAATTTACTCTCCGAGATTGGGAATACGTCGGAGTTTTCGCCCCATTTCGTAAATAAAACTTCGGACCTTGGCCACTCTCTTGCAGCTTATAACACTTTCCCTCTTTCCAATTTTCGCTCCCAGGTCTGAATTTGAGGACTTTATGATCTTAAACGATTTTCGGACCTAAAAGCATTTTCATGATTTTCGGACCTAGACGCGCTTTTTAAACTCAACGCACTTTTCACTTTTCTAATTTTACTCCCAAGTCCGAATTTGAGCGTTTTAAGTGATTTTTTCGGAGCTGGGGGAGGTTTTGTAAAATCTCGCACTGTATATCCTTTTCGAAATTGCTCTAGGGTCCGAAAACAGGGACTAAAGGCGAATTTCGGAGGTGGGGGACACTTTCGCGATTTTCGGACCAAGTGCGTCCTCTTTTAAATATTTCGCGTTTCTTCCTTTTGCTCCCCAAGGTCTGAAAAAGAAAAACTTAAGTGTTTTCGGGGCTTTTAGCGCCTTTGGAATACTTCGCACTTTATCTTCATTTTTTAAAATGCACTCCAAGGTCCGAAAAAGGGCGAGTTAAAGGTTTTCGGACTCAGAGCTACCCCTTGCGACATTCGCACCTACACACTCGCCCTGGGGTCCGAAAATGTAACGCCCAAATGATTTTTCGAAGTTGGAAACACATTCGGCGAACTTCGGACCTGAACGCCCATATGCGTGTGCTCTTTACGCTAGCCGTTTTTTTTAATTTCGGAGCTGGGGTCCGAAAATAGGGGGTTCTGAGGCGTTTTCAAGGCCTGAGGAAAACTTTGCATTTTGCGCCCTCCATCCTTCGTCCTAGGGTCCGAATTTGGACATTTTTAGCGATTATCGGACCTGGAACCATCTTTTGCAATACTTAAAGGCTTTCGCATTATTTTCGAACCAAATGGAAAGCATCAGATTTTGAAATTTTTGCCCCAGGGTCCGAAATTCGATCCCCTAGGCGATTTTGGCAAGATTAACTTAGTGAAATTCTAACCCCCTTCGGCCCTCCGGGTCCGAAATTTGCCCCTTAGGCAATTTTGAAAACTTGCGCAAAACGTTCGGACCTCAAACTAGCCTTTTGCCAAATTTCACAAATTTGGTTTTAGGAGGCTTCAGAATTCTCAGGCATTTGGCCCGGCAATTTGATTGTTCATTAGTAGGCGAAAATCATCTTTTCTTCAAATCTTATAAACATCGCGGCAACAATCCTTATGCAGTCTGCTTCACAGCTGGTTGCGCGAAAAATGGGAACTTGGGTCTTCGTGCGACCTTTAGGCGCACTGTCCTTGCTTGGCGGGCTCCGCCAATTCCTACTACCTTACGCCTACCTAAGGCAATCTTCAAAACTTCGAACAAAACTCTTGACGTTCACACCCGAGAGCTGGACTAGCCGAGCAGATTCATCGGCTCATTACTCTTACATCAATCACTTCATGAACCAATCGCGGACTCACTCGAAGAGACGCGAGAAACTCTGCGTGAAACTCAGCAGGGCAACGACGGAAAGCTCAAAACAGGAAAGGGGGACCCTATCGGCAACAGGGAGCGTGTGCAACGCACAACACATACTCAAGCAGCTTGAAGAGATAACAGCTGAAAAGAACATGTATCGGGCTCGTGCTGAGCAGGCCGAGGGATAAATCAATCAGCTCCTGAGACCATTACACAACGCTTCCGAATCCCATATTCCCCCGACGGCATTAGCACAGAGGACCACAACAGAATTTGAAGGAGTACGGGACACCGCAAGGGCCGTCAGGAAATGGATTCAAAGTCTCAAGGAAAAGGGGGAGATAATCATTAAAGATGTAAAGGAAATGGCCCACCACTGAGAAACCGTTTTGGTCAAATTATACAAGATGAAGCGGGAATGCCTCATAATTCATGAAGCCGTTACTACAACTCTTCCCCTCATGACGGCTCTCTTCTGGACCCATCCGCAAATTCCTACATTATCTGACATCTTAGGGCCCCACAACGTCAACATTTTTAAAGAATGGTATTGGGCTATCAGCATGAACAATGACACAAAGGCCACCATTAACAAAGAGCAAGAGACATGCGAAGAAATTCTGAGAAACACAAGGGACCTTGGTGGAGTAATCCTCCGATCCATGGTTTTGGGTTGGCAAAACAGTCTGTCCGATCCCGTAATCCATCCAGACTGGGAGGACAGATTAAAATTAGACAAGGTCGCCTACTCTATAGGGGACCTAGATTTTGCTAGTAAATTACAATTTGATATTTTGAGTTTTGAGGCATAACCGTGCCAGCTGGAAAGATGGTTTGAAACACGTGAACCAGTACCTTGAAGGCATGCAATATAAAATTTGTAATCCTCCTATGTCGCCGTTCAGTCTACTTTTTCAATTATGCATCAGGTTCCAGGAGTATGTTCGTGAGGAACATACGGCAGGTCGTGATCTATGGCAGGAATATTTGCATGGTGAAGATGAATTTCTAGAAAAGGAGTGTGAGGCTGAAATAGAAAAAGTGATTTCCTAAAAAGTGCTTTTTTCTTAAAATCTTAAAAGTGCACTTTTGCACCAAAAGGTCATGCTTGACTTCCAAGTCAACTAAAATGTAAAACTTTATGTATGCACCTTTTTGGATTATTTCTGGATTTGTTATAATTACCTTTTTTGGGTAGTTATTGCTCCCTTTGGGGTGGTTGTTGATATTTGCCTCCCATTTATGGGTATGGGCAGCCATGTTTTATGGATGAATCTGCGCCACTTGTTTAGATTAGATCTTGGCCATTCATCCATTTTTTGAAGTCTATTTAAGGGACTGGTTTTCCCTTATTTTGTAAGAAGTTCTTGAATTGTTGCAAAAGCTCTGACGAAATTTACAGGATTTAATGCAAAGTTAAGACTGTTTCCAAATTTCCTTGTGAGTGCATGGTCTCCTTCTTCATTAATTTAGAAGTTTTTCAGTTATGTTTATTTCCTTTATATAGCATATTCAAACAAACATCCGACAGAATCCTCGCAGTTCACACCATTAGGGAATGGCTGATTGCCTTCCTCTCTGCATGGTTAATCTAAACCTTTCATATGCTTAGTTCAGTTATTGAATACTCACTATGAATGTAAAAGTTCTAATGTTGTAGTTGATAACATGAAAATCCTATTTTCCTTTGAAGATTGCACTAGATTTATGCAAGTATTGTGCTTAAATAGCTGGTGATGCTTAGTCTAGTTATTTGGAGGTGTCCGTCTGTTTACTGAATCTGCTATCTTAGTTAAAATTTATATTTCATGTATCTCTCTCTCTCTATCCTTCCCCCCCTTTCCCCCTTTTTTATCAAGAGAATCTGCAGTCCCATTGAAAACAATATCAACTCAACTGAAATCATTTGATAAGAAAGATCATAAAGATTCCAAGGAACTCATCTATCAATCACCTATCTCACCGTAAGTCCCCCTTGTGTTTCTAGCATAAACACATCAAACCACTGAGCAATCCTGCAGTCAAGACCTGACAAACGAAACCTTGAGGTTGTCCCCTTTGATCAAACGTAGAAAATAGCATTAGGGATTTCCTTATCTCAAGAGAGGATAGGATACTCAGCAAGTTTATTCTATTTTGCGTTGGCCGTATGGAGTTTGCAGCAATGCAATTCTAGACACGTCAACAATATCTATAGTTTTTCCGAAGGTAGATATTTCTAGATAGATTTTAAAATCACTACCAACTTTGCCACCAAATATAGTGAATCTACCAATTCTAGAGGCTTGTTGACAAATTTAGGGCCACTATTAAATAAGGTTGAATAACAAAATATTGATGTCACCAAACATAGCGACAAAGCTAGCCACTGCCAAATTTGAGGGGGATTCAACTCAATCAAAGGTTGCACAAAGGGGTTGATTACAAGATGAAAGGTCATATAGGCATGCAAATTGGGCAGCCATTTTCTATTAAATCCATGTGGGCCAATTGCAAAGGGTGGCAACAATTGAAGGGGCCTCAAGGGCCTATGCACCATGGGCTCCCCAATCCTTAATAGGGTTTACAAATATCCTGAAGGGTTTGTGGCATGGAGTGTGGGGATGCCATGTGTTCCAAGCCCTTTGGGCTCCCCATATACCTCTATACATATCTCATATGGTACAATAGGTACAAGGGTACAAGGAATATACCCTATGCCTTCCATAATGACTTAATTTTAAATCTTAAAACAATTAAAATAGACTAATACCTACATAGAAATTGGTACAATAATGCCAATAATGATGCATCAAAGAAGAATGCTTGTGCAGTGTTTGCTTTTGCATTGAATCCAACATGCTATAGTGCTAAGATTCTTTTTGTGCCAATGAAGATTGCCCAATATAGAGATTATGAAGACATTGAAGCATACAAGTCAGTATTTCATAGACTATTCCCCGATCCTAATTTACAGCAAGTAGAAACAAGTAATTTCATCAATTTTGTGCACTCCAATGGTCAAAGTATCAAGGCTCTTAATGATAGGTTCAAGAAGGATGCTAGCAATTAGTAGCACTTCCATGACCAACAATTTCCACACCTACAATCTTTGATGATCAAATTTTTATTGCAAGTTTAATAAATGAATAAAATTATCTTTAAAGTTTCATGTTTATAGCTCTATCTCCCTACTTTGTCTTAAATTTTAATAGGTTGCTACCAATTGCAATCAAAAAGAGTAGAGAACTTAGTATACACGAATTCCAACTTACACCTCCTTTTACACAAACATGGATAAAAGGAAAGGGACAAAAGGTTGTGGGATATGGATCTAGAATATACTGATTTGGATGCTTCCAATTTCCAAAATGCCACATTTGAATAGACAAATAGATAGCACACTTTTAGTGCAAGTGGAAATGGCACTACTTATGGTTCTTCAAATGTTCTTAAATCATATAATGTCAATGGTGATGATGATGTTAATAATTTAGAAAACTCATATGATGCCAAAAACTGATTGTTGAACTTTATATTATTTTTTTGATATTGAACTTTAAGATTGAAAAATGAATTTTCTTTTGTATTTATCATTTACGTTTTAAATGACATTCGATTTTATGGGTAATTTTGTCGGTTAAATGGTGCCATGTGGTATTCTAAACTTAATTCCTGCATATTGGTGCAAAAATAGGTGTGGCTCTAATGAAGACCGAATTTAGTTGCGTACACATTCTAACAACACTATATCTATCTTGAGGATGTTTTTTACAATTCAAGTAACTTTTCATACCAAATAGAAACCAGATATTTGAAAACACTTATTTTGTACAAGACCCTTGGTTTGAATAAAACATTTCTGCGAGAAAGGAATTAAAACAGTGGGGAGATTTTCATGGTTAAATGGGAGATTGGATCATGTGGATGAGCAAGGTTACCAGGTGATGGGGTACTTGGGAGACTCCGGAGACGGGTATGTAATGTCCCTACTAGTTAGAGATTACTGTCCTGCAAAACAGATTGTTAGAATACAACATATAAATATATATATAAACCATTTTTAATTTGCAATCTATCTTTAATACTTAATTAACATGATCATAATTTTCATCTAATAAAAAGGATACGAATGCCATACGAAAGTATGTCCTTAGGCGGCCGTGAAGCTCGCCTTCTTGGAACCCCTTGGTTCCAAGCCCTTCAGGAAATTGAAGATGAGTTCGAATCCTGTCTTGGGTGTACACCCAAGCCATCCAAGGAAGACCCTTGTCTACTCCTTGCCTTGGGTGATGCCTCCATCATCCAAGTCCTCAGAGGGGACCGGCCAGATCTGTCTCTTCTTGGTTGAGTTTAATCAACCAAGCCATACATATGCATATCAGTTTTTAGTATATATACTGCCCTAGGGATTATCATAATCCCTCCCTTAGACTAAGTGAGTTTCCTCCCTATAGCCTCCATCATATAATCACGTTTATAATACATTTTTGCATTTGATCACTATTTTCCATTCCATAAGCCACATTTACATATTCCTCATTTAACATGTATTCCCCAACATATTTTCATAAAAATGTTCATTAACCAATATTCACATTTATTTATTACGTATATTCCTAATTGTTCATTAATATGTATTCATTAACATATATTTTCACATATCCATTTAACATATGTTTACACATATTCCTAAAAACCATTCCTTAATATAAAAATATTCATTAACATATATTAAATATACATTAATTATATTTATTAATATATATATTAAATTATTCATTCATTAATATATATATATAAATATTAATTACTTGTATTTGTTAACATATACATTAAATAAGTATTAATTATATTTATTAAAGTATATAATAAAATGTTCATTATTTATATTTGTTAATATATAACATGAAGTGTTCATTCATTACTTACCTGACCTCTTCCTCTTTCCACGCAGCAAACCCCTTATCCTCCCACTGATTTTCCCTTTATTTCCTTTCTTCCCATATTCTCCCCCTTCCCGTAGTTCTTCCCCAAGCCTTCCTTTTATTCTCCTCCAAATCCTTGGTGGGGAGTCATGTCCATTAGAGTGGATTTGGGAATGGAGGTGACTCCTTGAAAAGTCACCGCTTCCCAATATTCGTTCCCAATCATCCTCCCGCTTTTTTTCCCTTACCCTAATAATTCCTACCGATTGCTCTTTGTATGTCGTCCTAGCCTTCCCTTCATCGCATCCCTTCAAGGCTATTATTATTATCAATTAGTCTCCCCCTTACTAATTGTTGGCATTAGTCTTCCAGCTCGTCTCTTTAAAGAACCATTCTAATCGCTGCTCGTAATGTTGATTGCCTTGTTATTACTAATCAATGATTAGTTAGATTGGTATATGCTTGCCAAATCATTACCGATGACTAAATACTTTGAAGAAGGATTCCTATCGATTCCATCATCTTAGTCATAATTAATATGACCCGATGCTATGTTTGGTCGATAATTATTATATTGAAAATTAATAATAATTCCTCTATATATATATATATATATATATTTCTTTTATAATTAAGAATATATAAATTATGTTTATAATATTAATATGTTTTTATTTGAATATTACAAAATATTATTAGTAATAAATAATAATATTTAGTAAATAAATTTTAAGTGATCATTTGTTGGTAATTAATATATTAATTAATAATAGTTAATTATTCCATTTCGGATATATATAATGATCAAGGAGGGGACATGACAGGGTACCAGAACCAGTACGGCTAATTTTCAAAAATAGGAGACAAGGGGTACTTGAGATGTCAATTTTTTAATATAATTTAATGATCATTTGTTGGTAATTAATTTATTAATTAATAATAGTTAACTATTCCATTTGGGATATGTATAATGATCAAGCAGGGGAATGATCAAGGAGGGGACATGACAAGGTACTGTTGACGTGTCTTAAATCGCTGAACTTGCGACTTCATCCGGCCAACGCAGAATAGAATAAACTCACTGAGTATCCTATCCTCTCTTGAGATAAGAAAATCCCTAATGCTGTTTTTTGTTTGATCAAAGGGGACGACCTCAAGGTTTTGATTGTCAGGTCATGACTGCGGGATTACTCGGTGGTCCATGTGATTTGCTGGGAGCACAAGGGGACTTACGATTTGCAACAAGTTGATCTGTGTGATTCTAGAATTACGTAATAAAGAGCAAAAGGAAAGGGTTAGGAGATCTAAAACTAACAACATGGGTATGCAGGTAGACGGATTCAACATAGCCAATTCCTACTTGGCCAGAATAGCTCACAACCTTGCAGGAACGGTGCAATCTTCAAAGGCACTTGGAAGATTTTCAGACTGGAGACGCACGGCTAAGCACCCAATTCTGGCGTAGCTCAGACGGACACCTCCAACTGAACTAAACACAATTAAAGGCTAAGGTTAACCATACAAAAGGATACACAATCAGTATATCCTCAATGGTATGAGCCTGAATCTATCAAATACCTGCACACCCAAAACAAAAAGATCTATCTAAAATGCTAGGAGAAACCATTCAAACAAGATGAAAACAAGACAATAAACAGCAAATCAATGTTTATATATTGATTTTAGCTGCCTATTACAACAATTTCTGCAACATCTCTATGCTACTGCTTAAAATCTAACCTATTCTAACTCTAAATCCTAACTCTCTCACCAGAGTCTAACTATCTACCAATCTCTAATTATCTCTTTTTTACAAAAGAAAGGCCTCTGCCTTTTATAGTTTTTACAATTTTGAATCAGAGGCCAAGATGGACTGCATCCAAGGGTCTTGATCTGCCTTCCAGAAACTAGCAGCCTTAACCCATGCCCATTAAATTCTCACTCATCCATTCAACCACAATTTCAACTACCTGCCACTATTTGTCTTCAATTTGAGTCTCTCCGGTAGTTGGACATAACTGTCCACAACTGACTTGATTCCCCTTTCTTTCAAAATATCTTAGTGGGACCTACAAGCAGTTTTACAATAAAACAATTTCAGCTTTTTAGAAATTGAATTCCTGGAATTAAATCCAGCTGTGTGCTTTTTCTCGAGAAGGCATAAACTTGCAGCATTCAGAGTGTTCTTTGGTCTTTGGTCTCGGTGGTGGAATTCACCTTTGTTCAACGGCACGGTTCCCAATATTTGGTTGCTCTCGCGCTCCTGCGGCGTGTTACGACATCTTTTTTCTTTTCCAGTCTTCAGCGCCTGGCCTTGATTGCGATCCTTCTTCGATTTGCGTTTCAGGTCTTTCTCCTGGTTCTCTAATGACGTCCTGCGACCTGCGAACAATCAATTTCATTTCACTAAATTAATTAATTTAATTTAACAAATATTAAAATTTAACGCCTGGAGGGTCATTTGAAAATTTCCCACGTTTTAATGCTTTTACTCCTTCCGCGAATTTAGTTGCTCCTAGCAATTTCGGGCAAGAGGGGCGTTCGGAAAGTTTTAAAAACTTTGACATTTTCACCCCTTAATGGTGAATTTCGGGATTTTGCGCACTTTTGCGAACTTTGGGATTTTGGAATGTTTTGCTACCTTTCACTTTTTCAGATTTTCACTTAAAGGTCCAAATTTGGCCCTTTGAGGCATTTTTGCCAACTTTTCACTTTTCACATTTTGGCTTAAAGGTCCAAATTCGGCCCTTTGGGCACTGTTGCCAACTTTTCACGTTTCGCATTTTGGCTAAAAGGTCTGAATTTGGCCCTTTGAGGCATTTTTCCCAACTTTTCACTTTTCACATTTTCACTTAAAGGTCCAAATTCGGCCCTTTCGGCACTTTTGCCAACTTTTCACTTTTCACATTTTGGCTAAAAGGTCCAAATTTGGCACTTTGAGGCATTTTTGCCAACTTTTCACTTTTCACATTTTCACTTAAAGGTCCAAATTCGGCCCTTTGGGCACTTTTGCCAACTTTTCACTTTTCACATTTTGGCTAAAAGGTCCGAATTTGGCCCTTTGAGGCATTTTTCCCAACTTTTCACTTTTCACATTTTCACTTAAAGATCCAAATTCGGCCCTTTGGGCACTTTTGCCAACTTTTCACTTTTCACATTTTGGCTAAAAGGTCCGAATTTGGCCCTTTGAGGCATTTTTCCCAACTTTTCACTTTTCACATTTTCACTTAAAGGTCCAAATTCGGCCCTTTGGGCACTTTTGCCAACTTTTCACTTTTCACATTTTGGCTAAAAGGTCCGAATTTGGCCCTTTGAGGCATTTTTGCCAACTTTTCACTAAAAAGTGCCAGTTTTGGTACTTGGGCGAGTTTGTCAACCTTGGCACTTTGCATTCTTTATCTCCTTTGTATCCCTTGGCGAAAATCAGCATTTCAACGTCATTGCAAGCCTTAACTCTTTCTTCACAATTAGGCGATTTTGCAAGAATTGGGGAGTTTTAAGTTCGCAATATGGCCCTAGGGGCCGAATTTGGTTTTAGTGACACTTGACCCTTCATATCCCCTTCCTCTTCCACAAAGACAGAAAGGCACAAACTGGGGGGTCCCTGTCCAAGACGGGGATGGGTGTGCAACTCGCACAACAAATGGCGACTCGGCTGGGAAATGTTCCTGAACATTTCAAGGATGACTATCTGGATCGAACCCGAGAATCTCTGGTATATACCCCACAAAACAACCCAAATGACAGAAGACAAATTAAAGTAAAAATGAGGTCGCAAACTGAATCAAGTCACCAACCTTGAGAAATCGAGTGTGTGGAGTGAAGTTCATTCAAGCCTAAAGAAGGTTGAGATATCATTGTTTAGTTAATGCAAGTTACGTAGAGCGACTCTAACTCCAAAAGCAACCTGGATAGAGCCCCACTGCCAGCAAGCATCTATATACCCGCTGTCAGCAAGCGTCTATATCCCCGACGGAGTTATCGCCTGTAAGCTCACAAAGATTGCTCTGTTTCCGATAAATTTTCTTGTTGAAAATCGGCAGAGGTGTCTGCATTCCCAAAGCCAAGCAACTTGATATTTCTTTGCTCTTCAATTTCTTTTCTTTTGATTTTTCTTTTTTTATTTTCACTTTTTCACCTTGGCTAGTAAGCAATGAAGTCTACGTGGGATTGAGTGTTATAGTGGTCGCTGAAGCAGAGCTTCAGATTTTTTCACTTGCAGTGACCTCCCTTTGATAAAATGACAGACTTCAGCATTTTTAAGCGTTTAAAAGTGCAGTGATCACAACGTTGGCAACAAGACGCAGTAAGCAACTAAATTTTTAGACTGACTAAACCTTAAACCAAAATGGACTGACTACGGGGGTAACCGTCAATTAGGTGCTCTACCAAAGTCGGCATCCAAGAAATGAGCCGGAAAAAATTTTCCGACTTCATACACCCAAAGCTGGGAAAAGCAAACAAACCCCTTCAAAAAAAATTGACAGGGAGACAGCCCCTTCCGAAAGGACACCTACACTACGGAAAGCAAACTAAACTAAAGCAGAAAACAAGAAATCTAAGCTAAAAAAACAAAAAACGATCAAAAACCTAAACTAACTATGTACAAGAAGAGACCGATTGTACAAAAGGTGGACTATATGCATGCGTTCCTGACCCAGGGTGATTTTTCAGTACATGCAGCAGTAACAGGGCAATGGGAATAGTTCTCAGTTTGGCTGGTTTGTCTTGATACTCTGAAAAGAAAATTTTCAATTGGCCACTCTAGAATTTAACCAGCACATTAGGCAAAATTATTAGTTGGGGAAGTTCATTAGGTCTGTGGTTAATCCATTTACAAGTTGTTTTTCCAGAATATTCAAAATTAAACGGAAAATTTTCAGAATTAACAGCAGGAGGGAAAGAAACAACCTGGCAAGATTCTGAGTCACGCAGAGTATTGTACGATGGGTTGTGCGGCGGGAAGGCTTCAACAGCTGTATCAGGAGGTCGCCATTGGTGGTGCAGCATCTCGGTAGCATCCGGTGTATGCAAATCAGCATCAGATTTTTCATTGGGTGGCGCAGGCTGACAGTTGATCTCAAAACCGAACTCGTACTCAAGAAAGAGGGGCGCATCATCGGTCAGTGAATCCTTGGGCTGTATGAACAATGCGGCCTTATGCACTTGTATCAGTATTTCCTCAAACAGCAGAGACTCTTTGATTGATTGGCTCTCAAAAACATCCTCGACGAACTCTTGGACTGCATCGTCCATTTGTGGAGCTGCTGCAAACTGCTCTTCAACCTGTGGCTAATCCACAAAGCTCCCTTGATCGTCCTCCTGAACACTGTCCTCATCAGTTGCAGGGATAATAAATTCATCTGCTGCATTGGTCTCATTGACCGGTTCATCTTGCTTAGCAATTGGCAACTCCATCTTTTCATCATCGGGGAGTGCGGCGCTGCATTGATTTTGCGTTCATCTATACTCGTCTGCAGCAAGGTAGGCGCTCCACACTTTGTTGGTGATGCTCTCCCCTGGTTCTTCCGGCAGTCCAAATTGGGCTTTGACTTGACTGACTGCTTCTATGCATAGCGAGCAGGTGAACTCTGAATGTGGGGTGCGGTGAATTCTGCACCACCAAGGTGACAGCACGCTCTCCAAGCGTAATTCCTCTTCGAGACCAAATTGGTTCTCAATCAATTTCTTAAATTATGTAAACTCCTCGCTGCTGGATGGAGGACTAGGGATATCCGGCTGTACAATCGCCTCTAGTTTGGGGACATCCCAAAAGAATATCTGCCCCTGTAATGCGAGCTCGACCCTTGACAAAAACGTCAAGCAATTCAGTTCATCGTGCGCTGTGGTGTCGTGAATTCTGCAGCGAGCTGAAGATGCAAATTCGGACAGCTGCCTTGGATAGAACTGCAAACTTAGCTCTTGCTGGATTTGAAAAATTTCGGACTGCAGACAGTCTTTATGAAACGACTGACTCCACATACTGACTCAAAAATATTTTTGGTATTTTCAGGTTTTCTGATTTTTTGGCTTTTCTGGTTTAACAGGGATCTTGCATATCCCAAGTATAGCATTTAAAAGGTCTCAATAAACTCAACTTGCTCCCTGGATCCTGACAAAGGCCCCCCTAGCGCCAATTTTGTTGCACGCGGAGGAGGTTAAAAACCCTATAAGGTTACTCCTCACAAATATGTATTGATATGATCTTGAATTAGCTGTCTACACATTTTATCATACCGGCCATCCTTCTAGCGCCAATTCTATTGACGTTCTAAAATCGCTGAACTTGTGACTTCATCCGACCAACGCAGAATAGAACAAACTCGCTAAGTACCCTATCCTCTCTTGAGATAAGGAAATCCCTAATGCTGTTTTTTGTTTAATCAAAGGGGACGACCTCAAGGTTTTGATTGTCAAGTCTTGACTGCAGGATTACTCAGTGGTCCATGTGATTTGTTGGGAGCACAAGGGGACTTACGATTTGCAACAAGCTGGACTGCTGTGATTCTCGAATTACGTAATAAAGAGCAAAAGGAAAGGGTTAGGAGATCTAAAACTAACAACACGAGTATGCAGGTAGACGGATTCAACATAACCAATTCCTACTTGGCCAGAATAGCTCACAACCTTGCAGGAACGGTGCAATCTTCAAAGGGACTTGGAAGATTTTTAGACTGGAGAAGCACAGCTAAGCACCCTATTCTGGCGCAGCTCAGATGGACACCTCCAATTGACCTAAACACAATTAAAGGCTCAGGTTAACCATACAAAAGGATACACAATCAGTATATCCTCAATGGTATGAGCCTAAATCTATCAAATACCTGCACACCCAAAACAGAAAGATCTATCTAAAATGCTGAGAGAAACCATGCAAACAGGATGAAAACAAGACAATAAACAGCAAATCAATGTTTATATATTGATTTCAGCTGCCTATTACAACAATTTCTGCAGCATCTCTATGCTACTGCTTAAAATCTAACCTATTCTAACTCTAAAATCTAACTCTCTCACCAGAGTCTAACTATCTACCAATCTCTAATTATCTCTTTTTTACAAAAGAAAGGCCTCTGCCTTTTATAGTTTTTACAATTTTGAATCAGAGGCCAAGATGGACTGCATCCAAGGGTCCTGATCTGCCTTCCAGAAACTAGCAGCCTTAACCTATGCCCATTAAATTCTCACTCATCCATTCAACCACAATTTCAACTACCTGCCACTATTTGGCTTCAATTTGAGTCTATCCGGTAGTTGGACATAACTATCCACAACTGACTTGTTTCCCCTTTCTTTCAAAATATCTGAGTGGGACCTACAAGTAGTTTTACAATAAAACAATTTCAGCTTTTTAGAAATTGAATTCCTGGAATTAAATCCAGCTGTGTGCTTTTTCTCGAGAAGGCATAAACTTGCAGCATTCAGAGTGTTCTTTGGTCTTTGGTCCCGATGGTGGACTTCACCTTTGTTTAGCGACACGGTTCCCAATGTTTGGTTGCTCTCGCGCTCCTGCAGCGCGTTCCCACATCTTTTTTCTTTTCCAGTCTTCAGCGCCCGGCCTTGATTGCGATCCTTCTTGGATTTGCGTTTCAGGTCTTTCTCCTGGTTCTCTAATGACGTCCTGTGACCTGCGAATGATCAATTTCATTTCAATAAATCAATTTGAAAAATTAATTAATTTAGTTTAACAAATATTAAAATTTAACGCCTGGAGGGTCATTTGAAAATTTCCCACGTTTTAACGCTTTTACTCCTTCCGTGAATTTAGTTGTTCCTGGCAATTTCAAGCAAAAGGGGCGTTCGGAAAGTTTTAAAAACTTTGACATTTTCACCCCTTAATGGTGAATTTCAGGATTTTGGGCACTTTTGCGAACTTTGGGGTTTTGGAATGTTTTGCCAACTTTCACTTTTTCACATTTTCACTTAAAGGTCCAAATTCGGCCCTTTGAGGCATTTTTGCCAACTTTGAGGCATTTTTGCTTAAAGGTCCAAATTCGGCCCTTTGGGCACTTTTGCCAACTTTTCACTTTTCGCATTTTGGCTAAAATGTCCAAATTTGGCCCTTTGAGGCATTTTTGCCAACTTTTCACTTTTCACATTTTCACTTAAAGGTCCAAATTCGGCCCATTGGGCAATTTTGCCAACTTTTCACTTTTCACATTTTGGCTAAAAGGTCCGAATTTGGCCCTTTGAGGCATTTTTGCCAACTTTTCACTTTTCACATTTTCACTTAAAGGTCCAAATTCGGCCCTTTGGGCACTTTTGCCAACTTTTCACTTTTCACATTTTGGCTGAAAGGTCCGAATTTGGCACTTTGAGGCATTTTTCTCAACTTTTCACTTTTCACATTTTCACTTAAAGGTCCAAATTTGGCCCTTTGGGCACTTTTGCCAACTTTTCACTTTTCACATTTTGGCTAAAAGGTCCGAATTTGGCCCTTTGAGGCATCTTTCCCAACTTTTCACTTTTCACATTTTCACTTAAAGGTCCAAATTCGGCCCTTTGGGCACTTTTGCCAACTTTTCACTTTTCACATTTTGGCTAAAAGGTCCGAATTTGGCCCTTTGAGGCATTTTTCCCAACTTTTCACTAAAAAGTGCGAGTTTTGGCACTTGGGTGAGTTTGTCAACCTTTCCACTTTGCATTCTTTATCTCCTTTGTATCCCTTAGCGAAAATCGGCATTTCAACGTCATTGCAGGCCTTAACTCTTTCTTCACATTTAGGCGACTTTGCGAGAATTGGGGAGTTTTAAGTTCGCAATATGGCCCTGAAGGCCGAATTTGGTTTTAGCGGCACTTGACCCTTCATATCCCCTTCCTCTTCCGCAAAGACAGAAAGGCACAAACTGAGGGGTCCCTGTCCAAGACGGGGATGGGTGTGCGATTCGCACAACATGTACCAGAACCAGTACGGCTAATTTTCAAAAATAGGAGACAAGGGGTACTTGAGATGTCAATTTTTTAATGTAATTTAATAATTTCCGGAAAATATCATGACAGAGAACTTTTTTTTTTGTATTAAGTATCATAGAATCACAAAGCTCATTTTTTGCTCATTCGAGAATCCATGTTAGAAACTTATTACAAATACCAGCTCCTTT
Source organism: Cryptomeria japonica (assembly GCF_030272615.1). Classification (NCBI taxonomy): domain Eukaryota; kingdom Viridiplantae; phylum Streptophyta; class Pinopsida; order Cupressales; family Cupressaceae; genus Cryptomeria; species Cryptomeria japonica. The sequence continues at coordinate 522,359,580 of NC_081406.1, forward strand.
TGAGCAAACTTATTACAAATACTATCTCCTTTCGAGCACCAAACTAGAAGCAATAATTGGAAGACCAAGGGTCACAACTTAGAAATCCACTTTAAACAAACAATGGAAGACCAAGAGTCACAACTTAGAATTCTACACAAAGGTGTCCCTCATGGGAATTGAACTTGGGTCTCCACATTGAGAACTCAATGCTTTAACCAACTAAGCTCAACCCCTTGGACTGAAATAGAACTTTGAAAACAAGAATCTTTACATTATTACTAATTACATATTATAAATAAAATTGAATATATATATATATATGTTACCCCGAGTTTCCGGGCGGGGGGACTAGGAAACGGGTTTCCAAGACGTTTTTTTTCCCTCGGAACTAGGGGAGAAGAAAAGATATTATTAAAGTAACTTTAAGATATCGGTGGGAGGCAGAAACTTATTAACTATATCGATATCAGTCATCAGACTATATCAATATTAAAATTATTGGTATTATGATTATTGTTTGTAATTTGTAAATTATAAAATTATTATAATATTTATTATTTATTAATAATTATTAATAAATAATAACACATTCTGAAAGATGATACTCTGATCTCCTGGGAGGCTGTGAGCTCCAAATTTAGCCTTCCCATCTCCCAAGCCAGAACCTACAATGTTCTCAAAACTGCACTAGCTCCCATCTTCTCCTCTCCTACCCCCTCCTCACTATCCCCATCATCCTCCTTCTGCTGGACAGATGCCTCCCCCCTCCCGCTAATTAAGGCCAAAATGATTTACTCTACCCTTGCTGACTCTGTTGATATTCTTGCCCACCTTAACAACATCTGGAATCTCTCCTGGGACCCTAAAAAATGGTATGCTAGTCTTTCAAGGTTCTGATCTAACCTGACGGAGCCAAAAAAGAATTTTTTTGCCTGGAAACTCCTGCTCCATAAACTGCCACTTAAAAATAGCAATGGTGGCCCCCTACTGTGTAAACTATGCCGAATCCCTAAATCTATGCCTCATATTTTCTTTGAATGTCATTTTGCCAAAGAAGTCTAGAATCTGTTTGGCATCTCAGTTAATAACAAATGTTTCTCTATTGAGGAGATGGTACTTGGTTATGTTAAAAGTGGCAAGAAATATGCTGATCTTTTTTGGTATGTTCTCTCCTTGGAAATTCTTTGGATCATTTGGAAATCTAGAAATGATGATGTGTTTATTAGAAAGGTTAGATACCTCACTGAGTCTCTTAGGAGACTCATTCGCTACCTTGTTTCTATGCAAGTTACGGTGGTTCTACGACTGGACGAAGACAATTTTGATAGATGGCTGAAGAATGGAACAACTCTTGTATTCATTCGAGAGCTCTCCCATGGCTTCACCTGGGACCATATGGGAAGCAACAAGACACACTTTGAGCAGGGGCTGATGAGATTTATGCAGGAGATGGAGGCAAGACAGTAGAGGGAGGACTTTATTGAGCTGGAGCTCGAAGGTCTACCTTCCCACCCCTTCAGAGATCAGTTTGCTGAAGGAAATGTGCTGGTATGGTGTGAGGGGGAGCTAGGTTGGACTGCATGGCTCCCCCCAGTGGGCGACAACAATGATGCTGAGTCTTCCTTTTTATTTAGCTAGTCGTCTATCCTCTATGCTTCATTCTGCTATGGCTCTCATCTTTTGTAATTTTGTATCTCAGTTGCATCCTATGTATATGGCCTTATAATATGGCCCGCGATCCCGCTTGACATGGTTCTGTCTACTCTCTGTGTTTTAACTCGTTAAGCTGGCTGTGTGTTTTCCAGTCAAGACTTCCGATTTTTTGTAACTGATGTTATATGATGCTTAATACAAATAATTATTAATAAATAATAAACATTATAATCATTTACAAGCGATTTTTTTTTTTTTTAAATTTATTAAAATTAATATAATAATTAGGCATCCGAATTTTGTAAAAAAAGTTAATTGCTCTCAAAATTGAATAATAATATATTTTTGAATTTTTATAAAAAAATTATTTTTTAATTGCCTTATAGCTGGAAATGGCTACCCGTCCCCGCGACGGCTTGTGCATCCCCTACCGTCCCGAGGACGATCAACAGTCTCCGAGAAAAAAATTGGCCATCCTCGAGTTTCTGGGACGGTTTCCGAAAATTTTCGGGGATCAAGGACGGCTTGGAATTGTTTTCGGCCATCCCCAAGTCCCCGAAATGGTTTCCGTTTCCGAAACGGGTGCCTTGAGGCCGGAAACGCGTTTTCGGGTAACACTGATATATATATATATATATATATACAATGGTACATATTATAAATAAAATAATCTTAATAATATCTTATATATTTCTATAACTCTTTTAAAATCCATACATCCAACAAAATTGTGTACAAATACAATTAATTAAAAAAAACACTTGCATTATACAATACCTAATTCTAAAAAACATAATGTTTTTTTCTAATAAAAGAATTCAATAAATAAATGTTTGCATGTTTACTTTTCACGGTTTCACATATTCAAAACCGAACCTAATAAAATGAACGTCCTTTATCGAACGGACAGGGGGTCTCAAATGAAAGCTAAATCTAATGGAGGTGACTCGCCTGATACTATTGCAATATCAGTAATTGAGTAGAGACTTGGAGTAATCGTGTTTTTCCCTAGTTTGAAGAGGGGGAAGTGAGAAAAATTTGCAGGAGACGGAGTCGTCGGGAGACACTAGAGTCCAAGTAGCAGCACACCCCTGCAATCTCCGAAAACATATTGTAGGATGGAGACGCATCCTGATCCCGAAGATGCATCCCAGGGGTCTGCAGACGCGTCTCCCGATAACTATGGGATTGAGACTAAGGATAATTTTAAACCACATAATTCAAATTTATTATTGATGGGTTTTAGAGTTTGATTTAAAAATCTCTAACTTTAACCTTAACAACACTCGTTTCCTCAATTGTAGGTGAGAAAAAAAGTTGGAATTATAATGAAACTTTCAATCAGCACATCTCCAGATGGTTAACAATGGCCAAGAAAAACTACTCTATTGGAAGAAAAAGCTTAACGAGTTTGAAGCTTAAATCTTAGTTTATACTTTAGTTTTTCAAAAAATGGTATCATTCCATGGGGACACATCCTACCCCCCTACCATGCTTGCCATCACCACCAATAGACAATGGATGTCTCCTTAAGAGATGACATTTTTTCAAGGTGTGAAGGAAACGTTGTCACATCCTAGAGATTCTCAGTGGACTACTTGGTGTCCCTTGAATGCAACAAAAATGCTTGGTCATCTCCTATGTCAAACAGCTGAAAAATGTGAATTTTTTAAAAATTAAACACTTCTTTGAAATTTAGATCACTAACACTTACCCTTAAAGTCTAATGGGCCCCACTTACACCCTAAACACTTTTTTGAAAAATCTATTTAAACTGTGCAGCCCTCATCATTTGGACTAGTCAGATTCTTCAGCTTGACTATTAGTTCTCTAAAGTATTAAAAATTTAGTTATAAACAGTGAGGACTTCGTGTTGGCGAAAACAAGGTGATCAAATTATGAATATGGTGTGTACCACAAACTCCACGCCATCCACCATTCCCTGTTGTCTCTAATAAAGGTCCTTGATCTCCTTGTCCCTAAAACCCATCCCCCATCCCTCTATCCAAAACTCCTTGGAAAAACCAAATATGGGGGATTTGGGAAGTCCTTACCAAACCTAAAAGAACTTTGTGCTGCATGATCCTTGATTCACAAGGATTACCTCTCAGCAGATGACCGGTTCATCATGTTTTACCAAACCTTGTGATTCTTGTAGTGGGCTTGAAATCCAAAGCATGTCTTTTGGTAATGTTTTAAAGCTCAAGCTAGGTGCCACGTCGAAAAAAATAAAGTGTGTGAAATTTCCCAAATGTATTGGAAAGTTGCAAATGTTAGCCATGGATGGTTGATTTGATAGAGCTCAGTAACCACTTAGAATACATTGTTATATCACTTGCAGCCTTTTTTAATGCAAATTTACTTAGTGGTCTGTAATGTCCCCATTCTTGCGCCTTCCTGAGCGTCAATTATTTTTAGAGGGTAGCCTCTTATCAATGGTCCCCGTAGGCTAATGTGGTGATTAGGGGGCCCTTTGAGGGTGATTTGGAGTTATTCAGCTAACCCTTTGGGTATCTATTTCAGTACTCTCCATCTCAGTGCATCAATTTATTTGTGGTTTGCCTTACAAAGGTCTTTCAAGCTCCGTTCATACACACTATTTTTATTAGGTCACTTGAACTTTTGGGTCCATACTTAGTGGGAAGAACTAGCTCCGAGCACTAGCTACCACCCACAAACAGATGGGCAAATAGAGATAGTTAATAAATGGGTGGAAGGATATCTCAAGAACTACATTGTAGTGTAGCAAAAGGCATGGGTCAAGTGGCTTCATTTGTGCGAGTATTGCTACAATACGACTTACCACAAGTTTATCCCGATTCACCATTTATGGCTCTTTATGGTTATGATGCTCCTAACTTTTTGGATCTACTATTTGGAGATAGTAGAGTGCCTAGTGCCAAAGACTTACCACAGGACAGCCAAGATGTCACGAAGTCTTTAAAGGAAAACATTCAGAAGGCAAAGAATTAGTAAAAGCAATATGCAAATCAATGAAGAGTTGAGTGCTCCTTTGAGGTGGGGGACATAGTGTATCCGATGTTGTGGCCCTATAGACAATCCACTCTCAAGAAGAGTGGTGCAGAGAAGCTTAAGCCATGCTATTATGGACCTTTCAGGATCTCCAAATAGATTGGAGAGGTGGCTTATGAGCTAGAGCTACTGGTAGATAGCAAAGTACACAATGTGTTCCATGTGTCACTCAAGAAGGCATTGGAACACAATGTGATTCCTTCTACAGCAATTCTACCCCTTGATGAATAGGGGAAGTTGATTCTTATTCCCAAGGCTATTATTGAGTCCATGGAGCACAGGTTAACGAGAAGAGTTATCAAGGAATATTTGGTGAAGTGGAAAGACTTGCCGGCAAAGGATGCTACATAGCAAAATGAGAAGATTTTGCAGCATCGCGAGTTGAGATTGCTTGAGAACAAGCAATTTCAGGGAGGGCGAATTGTAATGTCCCCATTCTAGCCAACGTCAAGATTCATGGATTAGCCTATGACTTTGGTCCCTGTAGGCTAATGGAGTGTTTAGGGGATCCTTTGTGGGTGATTCGGGGCTTTCCATCTAACCCTTGGGTTGTCTATTTCAGTACTCTCCATCTGAGTGCATCAGTTTATTTGTGGTTTGCCTTCCAAAGGTCTTTCAAGCTCCATTTATACACACTATTTTTAGTAAGTCACTTGGACATTTGGGTCCATACTGATGGAACTTTTAAAATTTCCCTGCATTTTGGCAGTAGGGTTAGAGTTGTGCTTCAAGAAGTCATTGTTTTCTCCTAAACCCTAGGTTTCTAGTAAAATGGTTAAACGAGCCTTTATCTCAAGTCCAGCGCTTTAGCTTATATTTCATTGGTGACTTGTCCAACCAGTTTATTGTTATAAGTTGTCATGAGAAGGGTCTTTTCATCGCATTTTAACTGGCCCCTCTTCCTAGGAGCCTCATCTTCCACTTGTCTTCTATTTGCTAGGTCCTGCCATGCTTAAGAGTTAATTAATTTACATCTGATGGTCATCGTTGCTCCATGACCTCCTAATCCATGATTAATTAAAGGTCTCCGCCCTCACGCGAGTTGTCCGATCAGATGTTGGGGTCCAAGTAACTTTCAACCCACGAAGTTAACATTGAAGATTCTAAAGGAGATCTAACGATTGGTGTTCGCCCGCAAGGAGAATCTTTGTCAAAAAAGATAAAGCCACGGTGCCACGATCACTGTTGATCAAAAGGGTGGACCCAAGTAGTGGGTCCAAGGAGCAAGTAAGGAAATCTGACATTTGGTGTTACGTCGTGGCCGGAGAAGGCGGCAAAATGGTCAGGTCTCGAGGCTCACGCTAGCCATTAATCGAGAGATGGGCCCATTGAAGGGGTACTTATGTGTCAAAGGAGCTGGATTAATTTGATTGGCTCGTGTTGTTGCGATGATAGAGCTGCCAGAGGTGAATCATCCCCATGAGGCCACAAAATTGTGACACCTATCCTGTCGAGCCTATTGTTTTCAACGGAAATTTTAAAGGAAATTTGTTAAAGCTAATTAATTCTCGATATCTCCGACCTTCCGATTACGCCCATTTCTTGATTGATCAATGGTGGAAATTTGAGCTGCAGGAAACGGCTAACTTCGCGCAGCAAGCACACACGAGTTGTAGTGAATTTGACATGACTAGATTTTTTACTGTTGCAAATAGAGAGATAAATGCCAGAGAGCATGTTGTGCACCATGCTTAGCTCCAGTTGTTATAAAATCAAAGTGTTGAATACAACTTGTTGCAGACAGAGCTGGGATTTTCTTAGCAGAATTCAATAGTGTTCCAAGCTAAACAGTAAGTGATTGTCTTTAGTTCCAAAATTCTCAAATCCTCTGATTCAATTCTTGTGCTACTATTGAGTGCTAGGGTTCAAGTGAAGTAGAATTTGTATCTGTAGTGAGTTCAAAAAAACCCTAAGCAATCTACACAAAAACGATATTTTGTGATCTTTCATAGTTGAAAAATGATTAGAAGGGATGAAAGTAGCAGGAAAGATCCTCCTTGAAAGACTGATGAAGATATGATAAAACAATTAGATGGGGAGAGGTTTCCAAATAATGTTCGTGGCCCTAGTGGTCTGAATGATAGGTTATCGGATAACCTAAATGGTGTAAGGGATGTTGCTCTTACAAAGATGGGATGGAATTTGTTTGACCATTTTTACAGGAAGAGAGATATGAAGATTCCAATGTGTAATGCATGGACGCTTGACTTAGGCAAGCTCATTGTCCCGAATGTCTTTGTGGATGCAGATTTTATGAGACTAATTGTCAAAAGGTATGATCCTGATAAAAGGGCAATCCTTACAACGCAAGGTGGCACAATGATAGATACAGAAAAATGGGCAATTGCTCAAGATTTTGGTTTGAACAACAGAGCTTCTGTCAACTTGGATCATGCTAGGTTCGAAGACAATTATAGAACACATGACAAGTTATACAGGACCGTGTTAATCCAAGGTTCAGGAGGAAAGGTCCTAATAAGAAGCCAGTTAAAATTTCTCAGTTTAAGGAGGAGCCGTTTGAGATCAATACTTTTGAATATTACTTTGTAAATACCTACTATGGCTTGTGCCAAGTGATGGGAATGGATGCCAGAACAGAAATGCCTGTGAGTATGATGTGCATGGCAGCGGAGATTCAACACCCAATGAAGAACACTAAATTTGATTTTGCAGGGTTCATAGAAGAAGCTATGCATGAAAGCTTCATCAAAGCAAACGCAAACTTCAGTAAATTTGACTTCAAATGGTATTCTCTCATATGCCATTTATTCTTGTTCAGAGGAGATAAGGTATGGGATGAAAAATTGCAAGTCAAGATAACAGATAATCAGGGAAGAAGGTTGCCACTACAATGTTGGACTTGCATATGGGGCATGCATTGCCCCTACTGCAGATTTTGTCACCTTTCAGGAGTATTTTGTTCAGAAAATTACAGGCTACTTCAATGTTCCACGGAAGAGGATTCCTAGGCCAGTGTTGGATTTTCTTAGGCCAGCTGACAGGAGAGGAGACATTGGGATTTCATATAATTGGGGAGACTTTTTCCTCCATACAAGCACAACTATGATTAGTGTTTATGGAACTCCAGTGACACCTCATATCTTACCTAAATGTGTGCCACTCCCGATTGCATTTCTTGAAGTCATGTGGCAATTAGACCGGATGGATCATGCTAATTTCAGGAAGCAGCATAAGTCTTCTTTGCTTCCAACTCGGTGTAAATTTGCTGACTTTCATGCAACAAACAAAGAGGCATTGGAGCAAGCTTATGTGCTCTTACAGAAATACAAAATGAGATATGAGGATGCAAGAAAGTATGATCCAGAAAACTTTGTGAGGAGTATAATGCCTTCTTTTAATCGTGAGGATAAAATAAAAGAAGACATCACAAAGAATTGTCCCACATTTGAAATGGTAATTGAAAGGAAAAAGAGGTGGGATATGGTACTAAAAGCTGAAGAAATAAGGAGGCAAAGGGAACCTAATTTCCCAGATTTCTTTGATGATGATCTTGATTATTGGGCAACAATTGAAAGTAAAATTATGTCTGCAGAAGCACTTTTGAAGAATGAGATCATAAAGGCAGGCAAGCAACCCCAAACCTCAGAGGATCCTTCAGCAAAAAAGCAAAAATTACTTGAGGAGCCTAAGAAGGAAAGCTCACTCGAGATTCTTGATGTTGAAGAAGTCAAGCAACAAGAAGAGCAATAAGTTAGATCTCCCCTAGTTGATTACCCTTCATCACCACCATCTTCTCCTCATGACCAAATGCAAAGGGATATAGTTTTTGTTAAACGAGAAGATAGGTCATTTGAGAGGTTGCAAAATGGAAATGACCTAACTGGTGATATTGGGGTATTAATAAGCACTCAATTTGTCAGTGATGAGAATTTCATTAAAACACAAGAATTTAGGGATTTTGTTTTCTCATCAAACGAGGAATATGAAAGAAGAGTTGAGGAAGAAAAGAAAGGGTTCCATCATCTGAATGGGACCAAGTTGAGGAAAGGGTGAGGAGTGAATTTCATGTCAATATTGAAGACATGACAATTGAATAGGCTAAAAAACTTGTCAAGGATGCAGGAATGTTGCTGTTGCCTGGAAGGGATATTGGAACTGCAATGATGTTCCATGTTCCAAGGAGTGAGAATAAAACTATGTTCCAAAGTGAGGAACAAGTTGAAATTGAAATGTCAATATCAGTTTTTAGCCCTATGGATTATGGTCAGTATGGGCCCTAGCTCCTCCTACTCAGAAGTCTGATTTATTTCAGAGTTATGATCATTCCAAAGGCAGTGCTATGGTGAAAAGGGTTTCAGATACATCTCCCCAAGAAGCTGCAGATCTGGCAGTTGATACATTTGAGTTTAGTAGGGCAGTCACACTGAAGCTGCACAGTGATCATGAGGAATTGAAGAAAAGATTCATGGATCTTGTTGTAGAGAATCAATCTTTGAAAAGGGAGATTGACGTTTTGAAGGTAGGGAAGGCCCCTGTCATCCAAGAAGCATCTACTTCAGAAAGTGCAGTTGTTGCTGATAAGGAATTGTTGGTTTCAGAAATTAAGGAGCTCAAGGAGAAAACTGAGGCAGAGAAGAGAGCAAAGGTATCTTTGTTTCATACAATAATAACTGATATCATAGCCCATGGGGTATCAAAGATTATGGTAACAATTAATGATACTCATAAGGCTTATAGTGATTTGATGACAGCCAAGGCAAAGCATCAGCAGCATGTTGAACAATTAAAGCCAATCAAAGAATGTTGGTTGCTAAGGACACAAACCTTGATAGACCTTGTCAAAAGATCAACAAAGGCACCAGATAGGCCTCTAGAATTGAAAGCAACTTACAACCAAGTCAAAATGCTAGAAGAAGTGGTAGCATTTACAATGAGGTTTGAAGCACAGTTGGAGCAGAAATTAAAAGCCTTGGATCAGATAGAATGCACTTTGATACCAAAAGTAAATGATGACCAAGGTAATCTCAAGTCACTTGAAAATTGGAAGGGAGAAATTGGTTCTTTGTTGTCAAGAGGTGCAACAATGATATACAGAGATGATGAATTGAATTCCACAAAGTTGAATGAACATGTAGATGAGCTCTATGCTTTTGAGTACATTTGTGGAAGTTTCCAAAAAGATGAAGTCATTACTTGACTCAAAGTATATTGCCAATGTTGAAAAGTTGGAGAACGTGCTGAAAGCAGAATGGCGAAGTGACAAAGTGTTTGAGAGTTGGGAGAAAGAGTATGGACAGGGCGAAGATGAGCCTTGACTATAGAGATTTTGAATTAATTTGGGAAATAATGTTTCCCTCAAAACAACAAACAGCCCCAATTTGTTCCTGCTTGATGCTGCCATGAGTAAAAGAGGAATTGTATTAGCAACGCATTTCAAGGAGTAGTTTTCACGTGTGCTTGTTATTTTTGTACTTCCTGACTTCCTGATTTCAAGGTAATTTGAATTGATTCTGTCAAGTTCAGAATTTAGTCAGCGCACATGGCTTTAAGCTTGTTTTGCTCTCTTATTTTGCTTTAAAACGGAAATCAGAGCCATGGTACGGGGTTCTTATTCAATTGTTTTAAGTCCCTGGCTTTGTAGTTCTTTAGTTTTTTAGTAGACGGTGTTGTGCTAGGGTTTACAAAAGGGAAATCAAAACATAAAGAATTATAGCATCTTCAAAACTTTGAATGAAATGGAGTAAGGAGTTCTCTTGGTTAAATTGTCTCCTATGTTGATGCGTGCAAATTTCTCTGAAACTATGAGGCAAGTTCTTGTTGTTTTAGAGAAGTGAAATCTTTTGCAGTTATATTTTGATTTCTAACTCTGTTCCAAGGGAATGATTAAATTGTTTTAAATCAGAATATGGGAGTTTAAAATATTTGACTAGGATCTAAAGAAGAATTTGATCAAGAACATAATGAGAGTTTAGTGTAAAGCACTGAATTTAAAGCTTAAGGGTTTTGTATTTTGCGTGCTGCAGTTGTTATAGTTTGGTGGACTAGACTCTATTTGCCCTGATAAGGCACCGATCTATGGAATTCTAAGTAGGATCGCAGAGCTATTCACAATCTTCAAAATCAAAAACAAATCTTTATTTTCATGTTCTTTATTTCAGTAGGTTAGGGTTTAAGGTATTCCATAGTTTGAAAAGGTCTAATCCAAAGAATTTATCTTAAAATGAAATGCATTATGAACATGGATTATGTAAAAGGGAATAAATCTACCTGAAAACAATATCCAAAGGATTGGAAGTAGTATTTGAGGATATTGTTATAGAATCACCCTCCTTGGCCTGGCAAAGCCAAAAGAGTAGAAGGTTGAAGCCTTAAGGTTTAACCTTGTTCGTTGGCCATCAACTTGGAAACCCTTGAGTGTGAAAGTAACTAGCCTCTAAAGGGCTTTCAAGGAACTTGGTGGAAAAACACCAACACGTACTATTTATAGTAAGTCATCGGGATAGTTATATCCAGAAAGTTGGCCGGATCAGTTATTGGTTTGATATTTGGCATTTAATGGAGTTTACTGATTTAATCTGATTAATTAAAGTCTAATCTAGCATTGACTTCAATATAATTAATTAAATTAAATATCTTTATGAGAAATGGGTTATAGGGGGTTAAAAGAATTAAATATATTAATCTTATAAAGTGATTAATTAAAATCCATAAAGGTGGCGCCAACTTAATTAAATATATATTAAGATTTTCAGGATTTTGAAAGACAGCAGATTGAAGGGTTTGAATTGCAGATTTGGAAGCTTATTTGCCATATTTTCATAATAGCTTGGACGGCTAGGGTTTGGAGAGAGAAAGCTGGCATTATCTTCACATTAATAAAGAGTTCTCAGTAGCTGTGTGGAGTTTCAAACACCCAAGCAGGTCATTAAATTCATTACTGAGCATAGAGCCACCTAAAGTGCTAATCAATACATTCTGAGCACTGAAAGGACCATTTTCAGAAGGCAATATAGATGGTATAAGAGAAAATAGGGATGTGGGCCTGTAGTTCAAATTATGAACCAAGATTGACATTGCTGTTTATAATTCTGAGTGCTGCAACTTATATTGCTGTATGATATGTGTTTTTTTCTGAGCTTCATGAGTCATTCTCAGACTGGTTTCAATTAATAAGGTTAGCCTGTACTTTAGATTCGTGCCACTTCCATACTGGGATCGCAATAAAGGTCAGGGTTTACATTGCCAATGCTATATTTTCATTGAGTGTTTATTTGGAACAAAAATTGCAATCTTGTTTGCTTCTTCAGGTATCATGATTATTATGCAATCCTCATTAAATATTAAATGAAATCAATATCAAACTGAAAACAACACACTGCAAGCAAACTGTTCATTAAAATGACATTGTTAAGGATGCATAAAATAAGAGTGCCAAGTGTTTGACAAAATTACTCACAGACCAAAAAAATTATAGCGACATTCAGGGTGGCATATTTCATGGTCAACTATGGAACTCAAATTTCAATTGTATAGATAGAATCTAAATCGCCGATCCCATGTCCTTGAAGATATATTTCCAAGTAGAAAAAGTGGTTGTGAAGTTGGATCATCAAACAAATCTCATTCTTCACTAGGACAGTGCATTTCACATGGCCAACTAAGCACCTGCGGATGACAAGTTCTCCCAAAGGCCTTGGCAGATTCATTGCAAACCACAGACAAGCCATTCTGTGAATGATGCAAATTAGAGATTCATCATAAATTGTTTTAGGAGGGCTTGTGTGACAAGCAGGTCACATAATTGTGGAATGACAGTCGATAATACCACTCAGCACTCACTATATCATGAGGTAACAGACAGCAGGACATAGAGACAGACAGGAAGAAAGCCTCAGACTGCATGTGGCACAATTTATAAGGATAACGATCCACATAACCCACCAGAGAAATTGAAATGAGAGCTTTCAGAGGCTTAAACCCAATCTTTACCAGTGGACTTTTAAGGGAAAACATAGTCAGTTTATCTTGTGCCTTCCACTTAGAACAAAAGTCAAAGTTGTTGATCTTGGAATTTTGGACTTTATTTTCCATTTGCCTTTTATTACTGATGCCAATTCTTATGATGTACTTCACATAAAGGTTTCTTCAGAGGCATTTTGACAACCTGCCTCATGCCTTGCCCTAACTGCTTAGCTGGTCATGGATCTTCCCACCATTTGTTTTTGATAAATATGTGTAATATGAAACATTCTATGTACAAAGCTTGAAAAAGTTTAAGGAAAACGATAAAACAATTCCCATGTATGTCCACCGAACAAAAGGTATGGCATACCTATTCCAAGACAAGGGATACACTTGCTAACAACTTCACGGCCTTTTTTCGTGTAATAACTAGCATATCCACTTCCTTGACAACTCCGACACTTCCCTGTCCACTCATAAACAACTTCCTTGCAGTACTGCAAAAGTAAAAACAGCCAACCACATCAGATCATGACAATGAAAATGAGATAACTAGAACACATTAAACTGCGGCAATACAAAATGTTACAACACTGAAAGCTATGCTAGTAAACCTCTAGTCTTGTTGTATGATATGAGTGGATGGTAAAATGTTACAACACTGCATTCCAAATTATTATTAACATCAAAAGAATGTTTAGTCATAGAGACTGCATTATCATTACAAACTCTGGAAAATTTGAAAACTTAGTAAGACCTCAAAACAACTACAATGAACATGTTTGCATCCAAGTAGGATAAAAGAGAAAAAACATTTTATCACTGCAAAATTTTACAATAAGAAACTTCAAAGAATATATCATCCAAATAAAAATCTAATCAATCAATAAAAGAGAAACCATTTCTCATAACAAGTGAGAGTCAAATGGGCATGAATTATGCATATTTAAAGATTCAAGGTACAAAACCAAGTCACATTCCAAAGCTTTGCTACTAAACAAAACCTTCAAATTTAGTCAAAGTACTGATTCATTTTAAGTAGAAGTAGAAGATAGACACAAACACATTTTAGGATGGATATGCATAATATCAAAAATGCATACAAAATCACAATGACTCAAACTTTGATGTCACAAAGATTGGACATCTTGGTGCAATACTGGGTTACATATAAACATCAGGCTGATGTTTTTATGCAGCCAAGGGCTCTTGTACTAAAAAACTAGAGAGAACGCTAATATGTTATGAAGACAACACTGACCTACACATAACATTACCTCTTCAATTCTAGAAATGAGATCGTAAAATTATAAAATATGAAACTATAGCATTGTCATATTTGTCAAGCAAAGCAATAATATGATAAAGAGCCTAAATTAGCATTAAATTCCAGCCATTTAGCCAAGAATGTGGATTATTTCTTTCTAGAGGACTAATTTACAAGGCTATCACTGTAGAAAAAGATACACCATCAAATGTTGTTTAGACCAAATAACAACCAATCTTCACAGCAACAAATTAATTGTGCAGGAAATCAAGATAAGTAGACACAAAATTAAACCATGATAAAGTGGACATAAAATATGAAGTAGACACAACCAGCTAAAATATAACCTTAGAATATAGACCATTCACTTGTCATAGTAGTAAAATACTCTCTTTGGACAGAAGCCTCACCAAAATAAAATAGGTTTAACCACTACCGTTTTTATCTTGTTAAATCGAAAGATCCTTGTGATGTGCACATTGAATCCTCTATAATATGTATTAAACTCAAATTCATTTAGAGGTTGCAATTATTTTAGGGTATATGATATGTATTTAACTCAAACTTTGATTTATATATGATGGAAAACAATAATATGTTCTACAAATTCAGTGTATATGTGTGTTTTTCAAGAATATTTTAAGAATTATATATTTTCAAATGTTCGATAAATTTGTCGAGTTTTTGCCCATTTGTTGCCAAGTCCTCAGTTTTCAAAAATTTTGGGCCAAAAGAGTTATTGCCAAGAAAGAGTTTTTCATGTTTGATTCAACATATATAAGAAGTAGACACAATTAAACCATGTGTGATAGCGTATTGATGATATTGACAAAAATCCTAGCGTCTAAATATAGATAAAATTAAATCATGATAAGTTAGACACAAAATATGAAGTATGAACAGCGACTGAAGATATAACCTCGAAATATAGACCATTCGCTTGTCATAACATTAAAATACTATCTCTTTGTATGCGCTGGAAATATTGTGTAATTACTATTTATATGGCATGAAGTTATAGAATGTATTTGCAGCAGTGTTACAACAACGAATTGCCTACCTTGACTCCACCACTTCCCAACTCCTTGCAAATTTGCAACTAGTTGTGCCTTCTATGCATGTCCAGACGAGCTCCCGTTTTGCAGTTATGCCCTAAAATATCATCCAACTACACTATTCATAAAATATATCGCCATTTTGCAGGTTTTGAGGGTTTCACAAGTTGGCAGGGGATTGATTGAGGTGATGCAATTTAAATGAGATGTAAATACAAAAAAATGATAAAAATTGCACTCAGTGATTTTTTAAAAAGACGGGATTTTTTTTTGGAGGTGGGGGGATTGTCTACAGGATAGAATCGCAAAAACTCAGATATAATCAGGATTTTTTGGAGATTTTTGCTTCTCGGAGTATAGGAATAAATATATTGTTTTCAAAAATATAAATTATAATAACAATGATACTCATAATTGCCAAAGAATAAAAATATTTAAATACCTCATTAATAATTTGCAAAAAAGAAAATACTCAAGTCTCAAAATGACATTACACAATAAAAATTCAAATTACAATTGATATTTAATATTCATATACTTCTTCATCAGAAGCATCAAGATCAGCATCAACATTTGGTTCAATTTCACTTGAACCACAATCAATTGAATTGCCACTCCCACAAGTTGTGTTAAGTGTAGAACCTAGTTCAATTTAATTATGCAAACATTTGACAAAATGCCAAAACATTAACAATACAAGAAAAGTGATTTCACAAAACATAAACGAACAGCTGCTACATATGCATAATGTAAATCAACTGAAATCAATCTCATTAATGCTGATATAAAGTTTACTAACCCCATCTTCACACGTATAGCTCACAAATGCAACTAGAATGATATTTAATTGCTTGCTTGCTAGCATATTCTGATATAAAATGTTGTTACAAAGTTATGTTACGGCTGGGATTTGATGGATAAAATAAATGGCACACCTATTGACGGGTTTTTTATGACTACGTCGAACACAGAATAAAGTTACCTAACGGTCACTTCACTCTCTCTTGATCAAAGTGCGATTGCATGCTAAGATTGAAGAAGTTCAAACAATCGACTCGAAGGTTCCTTTATGCTACGGACGTGACTCAGTTGGCTAATGTGATTGCTGGTATTCCAAGGGTCCTTACGTTTGCATCATTCTTTCACTTCTTTGTTGTGGCGTGGAACTTCATCATCAAATATAGCAATTTGGTGATGTTACTGCTTCGAACGGACTAAAATGAACTGAAAATAAAGGGGAAAAGGGTTTAGAAAGATCTAAATCTACTCCTAAGGGTAGTGATATCAACAGTTAATGCTTCGGTGGACAAATTCCAAATAAGCCAAGCTCTACTTCGCCAAGTTTAACTACAACTCCGCAACAACCAGTGCAATCTTCTGAGGATGTTGAACGATTTTCAAATCAAGAAAGTGCATTTGAATACCCAAAACGACACAATCCAAATGACTGTCCACAACCGAACTTAGCACAAGTTTAGTGATTCGGGCTAACTTTACACTGCAACTTACAATCAGCAAGATGCAAAAAGTATGAACCATGGAAATTCATCAGACACCATTACATTCTCTATTGAAATCAAAGCACTTTATCTAACAACTGAGAAAATAAAATTCTACTCTAAGTGAGGAAGGTGAAAGTCAACATAGATGGCACACTCGCAGAGTACTCGGCGAGTTGCAAAAACTCGCCGAGTTTTTGAGCTCTGCAAGTTTTTCTGACTTTAACTCGCAGCAAAAACTCGGCTAGACTAAAAAAAGAGGACCAAACATGTGAAAAAATTATCAATTTTTGTTTTTTCAGGTTAGTTTCATTCTCTTCATCAGAATATACACATGGAATATAACATTTAAGTATAAGAAAGAAGTTTCTTATACTTTAAGTTATATTCCATATATATTGTCAGGATGTTTGAGAGTGGTTTTGGACCTCCAGGAGTTATAATGCAAAATCTAGTTTTTGGAGGATTCTTCAATTTTCCAGACTTAGTCAAATTTTAGGATCCTTCGGTAATGCCCCTTGACCCGAACCTGAGGGTGTTGCCCCCAAACCCCCGTCGAAAAATATAGGGGGAAACTATGCTGATGGAAGTAGGGAAAATTTAACCTCCGAGTCTGATTAGGCTCCATATAACAACATAATTAGCATTGAAGAAATCCTGGTATTATACATTTTAGAGTTGAAAGTTTGAAACTATGAGCATGAATGATGAAATTTCAAATATGATGAAAGTTTGAAACTAGTTTTGGCTAGAGCTGGGAAGAGGAAGTTGTATTTACTTTTGGTTTTACAAAAACTATTTACTATTTTGCATCCAGCCATCAGCATTTCTCATGAGGATGCGATTTTTTAGACACTTTGCATTTAAATATATCTAGAATCAGCTTGTTTCTTTTGTGTTATCATTTATTGACTCATTAGATGCATCTTCTCATTAAACTTTGCAAAAAAAAATGCATTTTTTATTAAAATTAAGTGTGTTTTTACGTTGCCGAGTTTTTCGCCGAGTTTTTCCGAGTTTTTCCTAAGTTTTCGCCAAGTTTTTTTCTCAGGGGCTTGGTGAGTCGAGCCGAGTCGCAAGTAGTTCAACTATGGGTGAAACCATGCAAGTTTTGAAAAAATAACTTAAGTGGACACCATCAGACAACAATGTTTCACTGTTATTTTATCAAAAACTTATCACAACAATTTCATACAAAGTCTCCCTCTTTACAAATGACGGGGGTCACCCCTTTATATAGACTCCTGGAATTGACTACATGCAAACCCTAATTAGGGTTTTCCCTAAAAGATTCTCCACTCAAGCTGCCACAAGGTGGGAATCAGCAATAAATACCCCATAAAGCCCATATACAATTAATTACAATCCTGCCAAAAATCGCACCTATAAAGCATTAATTAACCATTACATTCAAAAAGTGCCCACTATGCAATGAATGTACCCTCATACAAAAATCGCCCATGATGCCATAAATGCACCATCATCTCCTGAACGTGACGGCTACATGCAGAAGGAATCTGCCATAATGCCATAAATGTGACAGCTGCATGCAAAGAGATGCTTCATTAATTAAGCTTTCGTTGACTAGGCTGCCACTTGGCGAGAAAAACCCTGGAGAGAGAAAACTTCAAGAGGGAGAATCTCCGACTCTAGAAGTATTTTATTGAAGTTTTTGAACTTGCCTTGCTCTGGAAAAGATTTTCAATGATTTTTCAACATCTACTTTTTAGGAACTTTCCTAAACTTTAGGACTCAGGTCCAGGAGAGAGAATTCTCTCATGATTCCAAATTTCTAAAAAAAAATCGGATTCTAATAAGATTTGTTGTCTAAAAATGGAAATTTCAAAAAATTGAAATTTCCTAAGAGGATTTCTGCTTTTCCATTCCTCCTTGACCCTTGCATTTTCATGCCTTAGACAATTTCCTCAATTTTCCGGCTTGGGTGTGGAATTCACTTTGCATGGTGGAATTTCATCATTTTGCACTTCTTCCATGCCTTAGTCATTTTGAAGCTCATCTCTGTGGATTTCATTATATCATGGTTTTCTTTGATTCTCCATGACAATGGAATTTTACAGTTTCAATCTTCCCTATGGTGCAATTCCCCATAAGGCAAGGAATTCATCCTTTTTTCATATTTTCCATTCCTACCTCCATTTGGCACCTTGACTTGTCTTGGGGCAGATTTTTTACCTTGTCATAGAATTCACAATTCCTTCCATCTTCCATGTTGACCTTCCTTTGGCACCATGCAAATGCCTTGGGCGGATTTTTGAATTGGAGGAGGAATTCCATGCCTTGTACATTTTTCCTGAACACTCTAATTTAGCACCCCTCATCATTTCTAAGCGCTATTTCTCCCTTGTGATGGAATTCCTTCCATCTTGGACTTTCCTTGATGCTCCTTCTTTAACGCCTTAATCCTTCCTTGAGCGCTATTTATCCATGAAGGAGGAATTTTGCAATTTTTCATCTTTCCAAGGCGGGAGGGATTTGGCACCCTATTCCAAGCATGGGCACTAAACTGCTTTGTGTTGGCCATTTGGAGGAATTGATTTTGTGTTGCATTGATGTTCTATCATTGATGTCAACACTAGCTGTTTTGGTTGTTTACCAGTATCCTTCTAGTCCTGGTAAGTTGTTTGGTTTCTGGTTGGATTAGATCATCATGATCCGGTATGCTCCAGTATGTTTGGGTTATGGAATTGGCTTATTCATGCTACTCAGATTCATGTTCAGTCAGTTGGTCTTGATCTAGTGATCGGATGCTATCATGTATGCTAGTAAGCTTGGTTTGTTGTTCCGGCGAGGGTTTCACCGCGAGAGCTTTATTGAAGATCTTTAATGTTATGCATAAGTGGTGTTGGTGCAGCTTCTAGTGGAGATTCAGGATACTGATGGTGATCGTGTTCGAGACTTGGTTGATTGGGATCATTGCTTTGGCGTGTGTGGACCTAAATTGGGTCCCAGTTTATCTAGGTTATGGACCAGCTTAATGTAACGTGTGGATTGGACTTCTCGATGTGTTTTCGGGATATCCTATTGGTTGGATATTATTTGTTTGGTCTCAGGCCGACGTGTTTTGTAATTATGTAATATGTTTTATTGTCTGGTAACCGACCTTATTGTTTGTGGTCGAGGGTTTGTATATATATGATGTAAAATCTCATTGTAGATCATATAGGAAAGGGATATGGATATGTAAGGAGCGAATAATGTAATAGTCATTCAGGTAGAGGATTTGGTCGATCATTGGTGATCGAGTTGGGTTTATGTAAGAGAATTTAGTCCTCCGGTATTGAGCTTAACCGGAACTGTTCTCAGGCATAGGAGATGCTATCTTTGCAATTCATTCATTCTTCCAAATTGTAGATTGGACTTTTATGTAGTCAGTGAGACTCCTTTTGTGATGAGCAGTGTGCTCTAGGTTGTTGGCCTTCCTGCAAGTGCAGGCCCCTAAATTGTAATCACATACTTACTGCAGAAATATTATCTGACTGTGGCTAGGCTTCCCACCGTGGTTTTTCCCTTTACCGGGTTTTCCACATACAAATCTTGGTGTCATGTGGATGGTATTTATTCTTTGATTATTGCTTGTGCTTAATTGGTTTCTCTGCTATTTCGGTATTTGGTTTATGCATTCCGGTATTGATCTTTGGGTTCCGGTATTAAAGTTTTAATTGCTTAAGGTTCCGGTAATCAGGTGACAATTGATTCACCCCCCCTCTCAATTGTCTTCCGGTTATTTGAACTGTCTAACACTTTGTTGGTAGAATTTCAACATTTCCACGCTTGGCCATGGGAGTCTTCCGATATTCTTGGGCGTGGAATCATCTTGAAGGAGAAATTTCATCATCATATAAACCTTCCTTTCCTGTCTTTGAACTTGGGCACTGAACTAGCTTGATGAAGGAATTCATCCTTTGCACATTTTCCAAAGCCTAGGCATTTTGGCGCCCTTTCATGTACATGGGCGAAATTTTGGCTTGAAGAGGGAATTTCATGCTTTTCATGTTTTCCAAGACCTTTTACCTTTGGCACCTTTCATCACCTTTGGGCGCTATTTCTCAAGGAGGAATTTCTCCTTTTTCAATCTTTCCATGAATAGTTCATTTTAGCACCCTCCCTTGTCTTAGGGCAGAATTTTGCTAGGAGGAAGGAATTGAATGCATTTTGAACTTTCCATGACCCCTCACTTTTGGCGCCTTCTTCCTGATTTGGGCGCTGGATTGCTTGAGGGAAGGAAATTTATCTTTCTTCCTTCCCTGATGCCAAACTCCTTCATTTGGATGTCAGATTGACTTACTGAAGGATTTTATGTTGCTTTCCAGACTTGGATGATTTTTTGAGCTTTCCAAACTTGGATGATTTTTTGAGCTTTCCATTCTTGTACTGGTTCCCATACTTAGCCAAATTTTGATCACACTTGTCTGCCTTCTGACTCTTCCGGATTTAGAAATGATCTTCAGGAACGTTTAGTCTTCAGTGTCTTCAAGGATGAACCCACCAAAATAGATTTTCCCAAATAGTAAGTGTTTCAAAATGGTAGGGTTTGGACAAAACAGGTCAAGAAAGAACTTACTAAAAATAGAAACTTACCAAAAATAGAAATTACTAAGAATAGTAAGTTTGATTTTTGGCCAAATGACAACTTTCCGAGAGACTATAAAATCCTTAAAAAATAGGAACTTTCTAAAAATAGAAAGTTGCTCCGTTTTGGCTCAAATTTTACTGGGAGGTTCCTTGAAGGGTCCTGATTCCAATTATATGTTCAGTTTTTCCAAAACCCTAACAAAACCCACTAAAACCTAGGACTAAAGGCAGAAACCCTAAAATCGACAAAACGGGCCCTAGACATCATCAAATTCACCCAAACGAAAAGCAGACTTATTCGATTACACCCTCGGACACTTGCAAAGCAGAGAGACTAACGATACTGCCGCAAAAAGACCCCAAAAACTAAAACAAAAGACCGAGTGGGCCTAAAAAGTAGGGTGTCCCCATTTGCAATGGGGCGATGTGTGAATGTCACAACAATACCCAAAATGATTAAGTGTGAAACTAAGGTTTTAATGTATCAAACTACGCCTAGGTACGGCCCTAGGTAGTGCTTGGGTGAACGGGTAAATTGTAGGTCCTTCACAAACCCAAGTGCCCAAGTAGTACCCTAACCATACCCAAGGCCATCCCAGGACTATACTTGTACCGAAATTGTAACCATACTAGAACCCAGGGTTTCCCAACAATACCCGATAACATAATTAATTTTTAGCATACATACCCAATTCCTACCAAACATCTTAAATGCATCAGCCAAAAAGTGGGTCAAAGGACCCACATTCTATAAATTGCCTAGTTACATTAAAAGGATGGTTGGGCCCAATACCTATCTACTAAATTACAACTTACAAGTTCAGGTTTGGGTATGGGACATGGATTTGGGTACACTACTACAAAATAAAAATAATAGGGTTGGGTGTGTTTTGAGCACATCCATACAAAAAACATATAAAAATCATAACAAAAAATTGTTAGCCTAAAAATAGAAATTAAACTCAAAAAACCACATAACATGCATAGAATATCAATAAACAACACAACCACAAAACATTTCTTCAAAACCAATTTTTCAAACTAAAATCTCATGATAGACATTAATTGTTCAAGATTTAATAATGAAATTGGCAATCATCATTGTATTGCTATACATAAAAAGCATCATCATCATCATCAATACATGATAGAGATAGATTAAAAGAGCCAAAACAATACATGATAGAGGTGGATTAAAAGAGCCAAAACAAGTGCCACTAGCAGTGATGCTAAAACTATGTTGGCTATCTAGCTCCTCACAAAATGAAGATTTTTGAGCAATAGTAAGTTAGTAACATCCAAGTCAAGTTGCTTTGGCTCCACACTCCACAAATTGACCCTTTTTATGATGTCAATCAATTGCGCTTTACTAAGTGGATGAATGAGTATATACTCCAATTATGCTCAAATGAAGGTACTTGGCAACCTATTGAGACAAAGTTGGAGTTATAATATTATAAATCAAACTTAAAACTTAGAAAATATTATTTTAAAAATGCAAAGAAATTCACTTTAGAGAGTTTCAAATAAACAATAAAAGGGTTATAGGTGTTTGAATTTTCGGCCATAGAGGTACCATCAAATGTGAGCATTTTTCTTATACTAACAGTAAGAATACTTTGAACATTGGAATGTAGAAATCAATAAACTCATTCATCATTATATCCTCCACATTAGGATCTAGAAAGAATCTAGCAAATGTTAGCTCGTACTCTTCACTTAACTTCTAGATCTTTGTAAAATGCAACCCTCCTTGACAACTAAGGATTTCAATGTTACATTATTTTGGAGTCAATGCAAAAGAAAAAGATGTAGTGGAGTGCTCATTTTGTTTCACTGCTCAACAAGAATTGTCTACACCTATTTGAAGAAATTTCTTTCAAGATCTTGCTCTTTCCCATTTATGATGGTCTTCATCTTTTCAATCATTGATGTCATCATATACTTCTCCCAAGCATGGCTCATCTATCTCACTAAACCAAATCATGCTCAAGCTAGGTTGAACGAAACTAAGAAGATATTCCACACAATCCCACCATGCGTCATCTAGGATCATCTATTTAACATTCATTGCCCTCTCACATTGGATTGTCTCAATATAGGCCAATGTTGGTAGATGACCATGTTAGAAAGTGCCTCCCACGCTTTTACAAGCTATCTCAAGACAATCATGTAGGAGTCAAATCAAATCTTAGCAATTTATTGAAATAAATAAATAAATGAAGAAAATATACCTAAATTTAAAAAATAAATTACTAAAGTGAAACATAAAATTGTATTGTTTCACTTTCCTTCAATAGATAGAATTTTGTGAAGTATCTAAATATAGTCTACAACATGTGGTGGTTGGTGATGATCATTTATATCTATTTAGCCTTGGCATACACTTGCTTGATCTAATCAATTTTGCCACCCAATTTTTGTGGCATTTGGTTGAGCAAGTGGACAACACAATGTGTCTAAAGATGTGTGAATGGCATGCCTTAACTAACAAGCTATCAACAAGCCACTAACAAGCTACCCTCTCAACAATTTCTATGTTATCTATTATGACTTGGTCAACATTTTTAGACCCCACTTCCTCAAAGGCCATATGAGGAATGTCAACAATTGATTGTGCATCCTTCATTTACCCCTCACAAACCAAGACTTTTAAAAACATTGCCATTTTTAGATGACACTACAACCACATTGATCAAAGATAGAGTTTTGGGTATTTTTCCATTTATCAAAAATGATGGACACCCATGTCTCAATCCATGAATCCCTAATGAGTTGCAATGGATCTTCTACAAGTTTCACCGCCTTTGCCAACAAGATGTTGTGTACCTTCTCAAAACATGGGCCCTATTGCACCCTTTTGGAGCCTCATTATTTTTTCTCACTATTTATTGTCAATGTAGTGACTACACAACATTGAAGGGCAATCCATTTGCATAAATGCATTTTGCAATATACCAATCAATACTCTCTAAATCCTTTTTTTTTTTTTTTTAAATTCCAATGGCTCCTTCAATCTCTTATGTGAAGTGGGCTCTTCTTCATTCATAGCCAAAATTAGGAGGCTCTCTACCACAACTTCAAGAACATTAAGAGATGGGGAAACAAAGGGCCTACTAGATTGAGATACTCGCTTTGCTAAATGATGAATTGTTCTAAGGGTAACTACTTGTTTTTCTTGTACTTGCTCTCAAATATATTCCAACTCTCTAGATGTTAGCATAGGTGCATCCTTCTTGCATCGGCAAAGTCTAATGCCCATGCCAGGAATACTGCACAAATGAGCTTTCACGATTATAAGAGCTTTTATATCTTAAAGCACATCCACAACAAATCCAAACATATGCCCAACTCCTAGAGCCTACTCTATCATATTAAGTTGCTTCCACGAGGGTGACTTTGGATCTATTTTGAAGCGGGGTTGGCCCATGGAGCTATAATTGGCTTCCATTGTAACCCCTATGGCAACAAGTTTGGAACACAACACATTCCAATCAAATGAAGATGAAAAAGAAAAGATCCCAACTCATTTAGACATATAAGAATGAGAACAAAACAAAACAAGAGAGTTTGTTCACGGAAGAAAAAAATGAAAAAGAAAACCCTCCAATCCAACAATCTTCCTCCACAATTTCCTTGGCAGCAAATGGGATCTTGCACAAATGTAGGAATAGAAATCCAATCTCTTTGAAATCCTCAATGGTCAAACTTTAGCTCTATATGTGCAATGACAAGAATCAAAATAAGGCAAGTGTATTTGGTCTGTGTTTTGTTTTAAAAATAAGGTAAATGTGTTTGTCTTTATGTTTTAAGTTGTTATGATGTCCAATTTAGGGCTATGGGTTCAGTTTTGAGGTTGATCAATCAACATATGAAGACCAAAAAATATAAAAAATTAAGAAGGTTAAAAAAAAGCACCATGGTACATAATGGGTTGGCTATAGGCATGAATTTTGGGCATTTGCATTTGCCCAATCCATGGACATACTCAACTGACTTCAAATCCCAAAATTTGCACCTTGTCTACACCAACAATGGACTAAACCATGAACCCTAACTAGAATGGACCACACAAGGATCCAAGGGAATTTTCTAAGCAAACCAATAACATTATCTAACAATTATTAATGGAATACAATGAAAATGTTCTTAATAGTCAGCAATCCTTGAATTACTTTGCCCCTCAAGCAATTGTAGGTAAAGAATTTCTGAACATTTTGAACTTCTTAAGGTTTTCTATCTCTTGATGAACATTCTTTTTTGGATCAAATGGCCAAAAACAATGATCTGGTAGTGAGCATGTTGCTTTCCAAAAAAGTGTCACGATCTTATAATGACCTATCCATAGTTGTGTATTTACAAAAAAAAAAACATTAAATGAGCTAAACTTTTTGCAATAGAAAAAATCTTGTACCAAGAAGACTTCCTCCTTGCATGCTAGATTTTTTTTTCACGTAAAATGTAAGAAACCCATGCTCTTTGTTAGAATCCCTTTAGGTTGTCAACAATCTTTCATAGCCATGAAAAAATTCTACAAAGCCAAAGCTCTTTGTTGGAATGTCAAGTTTGGAAGTAAAGAAATCTTTTTAGTTGAACTAATATGTGCACTATTCTTGGGTCACAAATTTTATAGATTTGATGGAGACTATAATTCTCTATCTCAAAAGATACACTGTACGCATTAGGCTTACACAATACATAGATAAAATAAGAATAATTTGTGTACCCCATAACCTTATTGTTCTTGAAACTAGTTGGCATTCACATATTGACAACAATAGCTTGTTTTATAGATAGTCATTTAATAATTTCAAAAACATCTTCCATTATTAGGACCTCTCTCTCAAGGCCAAGACATGACAGAAAGGCATTGAAAACCAAAGGAAAGGTTTCATTGACACTTGTAGCTCAAACACTAAGTCATGCAAATCACTAGAGTGATCCAAGACTTGAAGAAAGGAATCTCACGTATCACAAGGGAGATCCTGTAATATCCCCATTCGGAATTCACCTCGATTTAGTCTTGAAACAACAATTCTAACATAAAGTGAGAATTTTTATACATTTGTATATATAATTTCATTGATTCTAAAGACATTTTTCTATAATTTTTAACTCATATTGCTAAGAATAGTTTCGGAAGATAGAACTTATCTTGATGGCTTTCTCTGATTTTTATACTCGAGATATGTACTTTTATATTGTAGACTTCTGCTCTACTAGATAAAACCGAAACTGAAAAAATAAATAGCTAATTCCCAAACAAAATCTTCAAAACATATTGATGACCTCTCTTAGGCCTTTGTTGACCCTTGGGCAGTGCTGATGGCTCAAATCACCATCAATAATCTGCAAGCCTTAAGTGGGCTGAAATAAAAATCACAACCAATATTCCAAAGGTCTTTCAAGTGGGCCCCATTCCCTCTAGTGGAGCTGCTGCTAGAAACACAACCAATAATTTTGAAATTCCCAAACCTTTCTAACTGCTGCAAACACTATTTTAGAATGCTTTTATTATAGGAATATGAATGATCATTGTGTGGGACCCTCATAGCGTTATTATAAGAATATGAATAATCATTGTGTTGGACCCTCAAAGCACTTGGGCAAGCTTAATCTACTATTAACAATTCTGAGTTTCTATTGAAGTCCTTTTTCTTAATCCTGATAGCTCTGTCAGATCAAAGACTCCCCACGTGGTATTTGTTGGTTGAAAATTTTGTACACTTGGGGAAATATACAAAATTGTGCTTTCAACCACAGCACATGAGTAAAACTCTCCTAATTAAGGGGAGGCTCCCCCTATCTAACTACAACTTTGAAAATAAAATAGAATGGAACAGCAATCTTTCTTCTTCTTTCAAGAAAGACAATATCCTTTTCTCTTCACAGAAAAGGATAGCAATTGAATATAAACAGCAGTAACCACTTTCAAAATGAAATGAGAGAAAGGAAATGAAGTTTCCTGAAAGTGCAAAGACTTCCATCACTTCCTTAGGGACGGGACAACAATATCAAGCTCAAAGACTTGATTATGTGAAGTCCTATCTACCCTTTTCTACACTAATGCTATAAAGAACAAGTTATGACAACTCAAAGACTGAAAAACGCTATTCTTTTCTTCTTTAAAACAATGAGAAGTAGTGTAAGCTCAAAGACTCACAGCTATTCTCAACAAAATCTACTCCTAAATTCTCTTAAGAACAAGTGAAAGCACAAAGACTTGCAGCTTCTCTCAACAAAATATTTATTTTAATCTATATTAAACTCAACTACTTGCAGCACAAAGACTGCAAATCAGATGCGATTAAACTCTTTAGGAACACTTGCAAGAAAGATAATATAGAACACTAACTCAAGAATGTAGCACAAAGACTCAAAGCTTGAGCAATTTCCTTCTATTCCTTTCAATTCTTGAATTTACACATGAAAGCTCAAAGACTTCTTTGCTGTAAATTTGGCAGAGTTTTTGCTTGCTTTCCAAAAGATAAAGATTACAATAGACCCCTAAAGTATTTATAGAAGAGGAGCTTTGAGAAAAAGGTGGGAAGATCTTAATTAACTTGAGAGATTCTCTCAACCACCAAGACTTATTCAATAACTAACTAAGACTTATTCCAACTACTGTCCTAATTGGACACAACTTGTAGTTGCCTTACATGTAATTACAAAAGTGCAAGTAATGTGTAACTTGCATTTTACAAAAAATACTTTTACATGTAACTTGTCAAAACAAAATTACAACTAAAGATTACAAAGGAGAAAAATACAACTAAGTGTTGAAAAACACTTAAGTTGCATTACGTGAAGATACGAATCCTTTAAATTTTTGGATGCTCGTTTGTAGTTCTTCGAGATTCGGTTCATGGGTGTTCTTGGCAACAACCATGGTCTTCACAGTAGTGTCATGACACCGGAGGAGCGCAGAGTTGTTTTTATCCAGGATAGACTGGATTTCATGCAAAAAGGCTTGGTGTTTCATCAATATCTGAATTGAAGCGGCCGAGAATTGTTCGCTCTTCCATTCATTATGAATCCTTATCTGTAAATCAGCAAGAACTTCTTCTTCTGAAATCAGCTTTCCATCCTGACTTACTATGTTGCAAGAGGCCCTTTCACAATGTGAGACAATATCTCGAAAAACTTCACCCCGGAATCTCTTTGCATCACCGATCTCCTCAATGAGGGATTTAAGAACAAGGGCTTTGTTTTCCAGGAGCTCTTCAAATTCCAAGTACATGACCCTCGAAGAGATGATAGCATGCTCCTGCAAAACACTCAGCTGTTGTTGGGGCATGGTACGCCAGATTGTCAAACTTTCTTCAACACTTTCCAAATTCTTTTTGAAAGTATCAAAAGTCTGATCTAGTTTCTCCTCAATGGTCTCTAACTTAGACATCATCTAAAAAATGTCTTTCATTACCTGTGCACATAGATCATGAAGCCGATCAACCTAGGAATCTAGTGCTTGTACCTTCTGAGCAGCCCTTTCCACTCCACGAATTGATTCTTAGGAACCAGAAGGACCTATGGATTTACTCCCTTCAGCAACAGGTTTTGTGATTTTACAAACAGCTGCCATAAGTTGTCGGTTTTCCTCTTCTAGCTTGTCTTTCTTTGCTAGAAGTTCATCACACCTTTGTACCAGCGAAGCTACAGAAAACTGAGCATCATGTTTAATGACTTCATGCGTTTGTTTGCCCAACTCTATCCTTGTAACCTTATAATCAGCAGTTGACATTTCTTCAAGTGGCTTATCTGCAATAGGTTCCACAATTTCAGCTACCTTCATCTTGTTGTTGTCAACAGTTACTCTGGAGATAGTCTTGGCCTTCTTAGCAACTTTGAATCTGGACTGTTTCAATTGCTGATAGTCGAAGGCATCAGGTGAGATTTCTTGCTTCTTCCTTTTCGGGGTAAAAGAACTAAGCCATGGAGGCAAAGTCATCAACTCCCCTTCAGTAGCAGTTGTAGGCAAAGGAGAAGCAGTTTCTATTTGAATCACCATGGTCATCCTGGGAGGAATATTTGTTTGAACAGCGACCACATTTTGCTCAGTTACCAATGGGCATAACAATTGTCTCATAAACTCTTCAAAATCAGAAGTGGAAGTATCAATTTCTGATAACTGGATGCAAGTAGGAATATTCTCGAGAACTCCCAACACACTCTCTTGTTGATGATCAGAAGGTGGCTCGTATGCTGAAATGGGAATAGCATTCTGAGGAGACTCATCCACAAGCAAATCAAGAGGAGAAAGAGGCATCTCAATAGAAACTGGGGGAATGATCTCATGAGGCGAGTCTGGAACTAGAGACTTAGGAGTATCATCAGATTACTGCCCTTCTTCTGGATTATCTAGATCAATCACCTGAACATGAAATTGTGATTTTTCTTTCCCACGAACTGTTGTTTCTTCAAGAGGAAGCACTACTGCCCGACTTACTCACAACTTGATCCCTGTGCCCGAAGACAATGCACCTTCCTTGTTGTCAATCTGAATCTCAGACTTACGTCCAAGAGGCCCCGTAGAATCATCTTCTTTTCCAACCTTGATTTTTATAAGTCTAATAGCATTTATTTTCAACCATGCGTTAGTGTTAGCCAAGATAGGCTGAAATCTCTCAAGGATGGATATGCACTCTTTGTGTGACCATTGGATCAAAGGAAGTGGAGCTTCCTCAACCCTCCACGAAATGTATTCAGGATCAAGTATGTGCCCATTATCAATCATCCCTTGTGGGATATCCACCAAGTTCAAATCAACAATTTGCTCAACAGTGAGCCTGCAGTAATCCATCTTCAGAACTTCGGCTTCTGTGCGGAGATCTACCCAGATGTCCTCAATGCGATGCACATGCACAAAGGATTTCTTGATCTTCTCCTTCATACCCCTGTAATCAAAATCAGCTCTAGGTTTAAACTTTTTGAGCTTGATTTCCTGCAATTCAGTCTTAGCTTTCACAGGATGTGACAAGGGAATACCGGCCAATTTTCAATGGATTTGTGGTAGAGATCCCCATTCCAACCTTGTGTCTAGCAGACTGAAAAGTGTGGATAGCCATGATTTGTCTTCCCAACTCCATAAGAATGATCTTGTCAGTTGAGTATCTAGGAAGCATATATGGCTGACCACCATAGCATCCAATTCTCATATAGGTGAAGGTGGGAAACTGTAGAAACAAACATCCATATTCGCACACCCTTACCCATGCCTCATTGATACTCTTTTGTTCCTCAGAGTTCTGTCAAACTCACACATAAAATATCCAAAGAATGCATCTTGGACTCTTCTGAAATGCAGTCTGCTGGGTTTCAACAGCAACTAGTCATAATATTCCCAAACTGGTATAAGTGAGCGATCACCCTTGGTAGAAAGACCTGGAAAGTGTCTAAGTGATGCTGCCAAGTATACCAAATATGAGTTCATGAAGAAAGTCATGGTGGTAGGGACTGCTGCAAGTTGTTCACACAAGACATCGCTGATGACTTCTCCCCATGAAATGTGATGAGACTGCCTTATGAACATGATAAACTGATACATCCATGGCTCAAAGACATTAGAATACTCGAGGCCCATCATCCTGCTAAGAAGGGTTATGGTGTCTCCTATCTCCCATTTGAAATCGCAGCGATACAACTTTGCCCACCTTGAGAAGGAGGCTCGTGGCTCTTGGATCCACCTGTTGATATGTCGCTTGCAATCTTTTTCCCTCTTCACGTAATACTCTGCTGCACTTTCTTTGGAGATTTCCATGTAAACAAGTGCAGGAGGTATTCTGAAGACCTTCTCGATTGTATCTGCATCAAGATGGATTATAACTACGCCATCATCATTTTTTATGACTCTTGTCTCTTTGTCAAAATGATGGGCGCAGGCGAGAACAAACTCAAGTTCGAGGGCAGCCACCGGGAAAGAAGATGCATGATAGATATGGCTGTCCAACAGCTGCTGCATGTTATTATCTTGTGGATCTTCCACCCTCTTGACAAATTCCGACATATCCACGTGCCCTATTTCTGTATCTCTGATACGATCCAAAGGGGAAGAAACTTGGGAAGGTGCTACCTCGTTCTGATATTTGTCATATTTGTACTTCATCTTTTTTGAAACTGGAGATGCCGGCAAATCTGACATTGATTGTGAACCTGGAATACTGTGATGAAGACTTAAAAGAGTTAAGGCAACATCATTGTCAGCTGCAAATATCGTTCTTCCTTCTTCAAATGGGAAAAACTTCAATACTTGAACTTCACGATTTTGTGAGAGGAAGAGAGGAAATATATAGAAATGGGAAAATCTTGACTTTGACCAATTTCGGATCTTGGGGAAATTTTGGCAAGTATACAAGTTGGAAAGAACATACATGCAATCGGGGTTTTAAAACCCGAATGCAAATACACTTGAAAATTTGCAAATGGAGAAATGGATGGAAAATAAGAATTTGACTTGCGGAAAATGACGGAAATGAAAAGTACGAATATGGGAAACATGAATGGATAGAAATGGGAAAATCTGGGAATGTCATTTTCATGAAAATGGGAAAAACTTTTCAACATGTAATCCAGTTTTTAAAACCCGAATTTGAAAGGGGGGGGTATTTCAGAATTTTCAACTTGGAATTTTAACCAAAATGGTTAAATTCCTTAACCGTAAGGGAAGAATAAGAATTTCCAGCGAATTTGTAATCGGGATTAAAAATCCCAAATACAAGTAAAGAGGGAATATGGAAAGAACAATGCAATTCAAAAATTGCATACCAAGGGGAAGATCTCTCTTACAAAAACCGATTTTTGGGGGAAGAACAACATATTTACAAAAATGCAACTAAGAAGGAACACTAAGAAAACAAGAAAATAATAAAATGAAACAAGAAAGAAAGGAGAACATACCTTGAATGAAACTGAAAATGCTTCTTCAAAAGATGCAATCAATCTTTGAATGAAGAAGAATATCTCTAATAAATAGACACAAACTATAATCCAAACCCTAGCCACGTTTTTGCAAAAACGCCTTATGTGGAAAAACGTGGCAGCAAATACATGAGAAATGGCATGGAAAATGCTTGAATCTTCTTTAACCCTCAATGCCTTATCACTCCTAGCCAAAACGATTCATACCATTGAAGATTTGTGGCATTCCAAAGGGTAAAAAACATGGTTTTTTGAAAAAACGTGGTGGCTGCTATAAAGCTAAAAACCAGCAAAAGCAACCTCCATGTGGCATGAAAGGTGTCCAATCATGCATGAAAATAGAGAGCAATCCAAAACGCCTTCCTCTTCCAACAAATTCTCCACAAAATTTGCCTTGAAATGTTAAAAAAAAAACGATTTTCTTGCAAATCAGGTTTTTGGGAGACAAAGACAAGTTCGAATTTGCATAAGTATGTGAAAATCGGGTTTTTTAGAAGATATGACAAGTTCTAATTTTCACTTTTTCCTCAACAAAGCCAAATTTGGGTTTTTTAGAACAAAATGCAAGTTTAAAATGTCAAAAATGCACTTTATGAGCAAAATCGGGTTTTTTAGACCAAAGTGCAAGTTTTAAATTGTCACTTTTTCACTTACAAGGCAAAATCAGGATTTTTGGAGAGAGATGCAAGTTTTATGCAAAGGGGAAATAAAACCCCTACAACAAGTTATAACTTACTTGCACACATGTAATAGGGGTTTAAAATCCCTATTACATGTAAAAACCATTAAAGTAGGGGTTTTTGGAGAGAACTACAAGTTTACTTGTAACTTAACCAAAAAATCCCTATTTTAACTAAAAAAGCCAAAAAACAATAAAAATAATAAAAACAATAAAGGAGAAATTTAAAACAAATTACAGGTATTCATCTTTTAATAAAAATGCACATGTAATAAGCTAAAAATTTCCTTACAAAGACCAAAACAATGGACATCATTAAAACTTGCAGTTTGAAGAAATTCTCCACCTGCAGTCGGGATTTTAAAACCCAAAATTGAAGGAAAGACATAGCAAACGAACCCAGAATGCGACAAAATTCGAAACATAGTTCCAGGATGGACTGAGGATTAAGCCAGTCCAAAGATTAGTCGAAATTCTGCCTCGAAAAGCGTGTCATAGAGTAAAAATTTTCATTTTTTCACAAAAAATTTATGTAATGGTCCTTCCAAAAATGAGGACAATAGTATTCCATCCTTTATAATCTTCCATGTACTTGACAAGTCACCGAATAAGATATACTATGGAGTGCTATAATGAATTGACTGATTTTTAGTATTGCTTACAACTGAAAATGCTACGAGGCACTTTGCCCTTATAGAGCAGATCCAAACTGGACTCCAAGAAACTAAAGGCATATTATTTTTTCCTTAATAATATTGATGTTATCTTGTAATTGATATGGACCATGAAATATAAATCACGGACATTAATAATATTATCCAAAAGGACAATGCGTGGACTAGATAGTTTGATGTAATATCTGAAATACACCTCAAAGTACACAGAATGATATTATTTCAATCTACTAATTCTATATACAGAAAATCATGCTCCTTCTGGTATAAGACTATTTTCCCTAAGCAATTGATATCTTGATTCCGGTAAAGGCTCTTTGACGAACAATCCGACTGGATTAGAAAACAATAGATAAATTCCACCGAGGATAAAAAAATAAGAGATAGAGATGCTCCTTCTACCACCGAAATGCCAAAGGCAGCTACTCTTGGAAGAGCGAATCCAAAATGGATAAGAGAATAAAAGATAGACTGAATTGATGATTGATGGACTGTGATCGAACTTTATCTTATATCTTTGTGCAATGGGAAGGGATGCATTTTGGGAGACAATGTAGTGTCCCTCCCTTATTTCTCTTTTCCTTTTGTGCTTCGATAGACTATTTTGTCATAGCATAGACTATCTTGTGATGCTTGGATTAGACTATTATGGATTTACATGTGATTTAGATGCTTTATCTTGGATATTGGACATATTATATTGCATTTGACATTGCTATTCCATGAGGATGATGACATTATGGATTGTTATATGGGTTATTATGATGATAGGTGCTCATTTGATGACTTATATGTATCTCTTTCTATGTGTTGTTGATACTCTCTTACGATGATTTGATGATATTTTATGATGTACTAACTCTGATTCATGATGTGAAATTGATTATGATATTGCTTGATTGTTCGCAAGTGTCTTCTATTGTCTTCGTGATAAGGACGATGTCACATCACTCATTGCAAGCAGGATGTGCCGTTGCGATTCTCTATCACTTGCCTGTAGTATATATTGCATATGTTATATCGTGGCTTTGTGGATGCGGGATTTGCAGGTACCAGACATTGACTCCACCTGGCTTCACAGGTCTGAGCATGTCTTAGCCCAATGGCAAGCTGATCGAAGATGACAAAATCCCATTCTACACTCTAGGTTTAAGATTGATTACCCTTGTCAATCCTTGTGCGAGTTGTGGTTCAGTGTTGAGTGATATCTTGAGTTGTCTCTTGTTGGTATGCTTGGAGTGTTGTATGTATTGATTGGTTTAATTATTAATTTATTAAGTAATTATATAGTTTAATAATGTTAAATTAAATCAATAGATTTATATAGTTTATAATAATAAAAGGAATAAATATAGTTGGCAATAATAAAATAAATAAATGGTTGGTATAATATTTTAAGTAATATTGGTAAATGATTTTATAATTGTTGGATGTTTATTATTTATTATTTATTATTTATTATTTATTGGCTCTTGGAATTATTAATGGTATTATTATTATTGCTTTGTAATAAATAAGGCTTTGATATTTAATTATTTTAATATACCGTTTGATTATATTTTATTGTGGCTTTAATTTATTTATAGCCCTTGGTTTATTATATTTATTGGGCTTTGTATAGATTGTGACCATGAGTATTATTATTATTATTATTATTTCTCTTTTTACACTTTGGGATAGTTAATATATTCTTTCTACCTTCCCTCTTATTCTATTGGCTGAATTATTGGGTAAGTTAATTAAATAATATCTTATTTATTTCTACCTTGGTTTTTGTGATGGGTTGGTAAAAAATATTATTTAGTCTCTTATTCTTATTGACTGACATATTCTACGGTTTTGGTCTTGTTTTCTATTTATTTGCTATCATGTGATTTCACGAGGATTGGCTTTTCGGATGCATTTTGCTGGAGTTGGTTTTTGGATCTTTGAAGGAATTTTGGATTGCTTGGCTTTTGGATTTTCTTCATCAAATTCTTGTTTCTGCATATTACCAGGTTGGAGGTTCTTACTTCAGCATTTTCAGTTTTGAAAAGATTGTCTTCTCTACATATTCTTGAGAGTTTTTGGGAAAATATTTCATATAGTTTTGTATAGTTAAAAGTTTTAATCTATGTTATATGCAGTATATACTATAATTAAAACTATATTAGATTGGGGGGAAATTTGTATTATGTTGTGCACAGCCGTGAATGGTCGGCACTGCATATATTGTCTATATATCATTGTCTTGCATGCTTGGCTTCCTGTGAGTTTGGATTGTGATTGTAGGCATTCTGTATGTTATTCCTTGCATTAGTTCAGAGATTTGATCCTTGTGTTGAGTCACTTGTTGTAATGTGGATTGTCGAGAGTCTCTATGTTTTGTCTGAGAGTGCTCATGCTTTACCAAGAGTTGTTTCTCATGATCATTTACATGCCTTGCATATTTACCTTTGAACCTTGAAACCTTATTGATCAGCTCTGTTTGGTGATTGTGTTCCTCATCATTGTATTTTCGGAACCTTATATTATTTCTATGATTTTGTTTTGCTGCCGTAAGTTTATTATTTATGTCTGTGTATTTGAGTATTTGTGCTAAAAGAACATATGCGCTATTTCCCTTGTCATATGCGATGTTTAACCTGTTAAATGCACTATCTTGTGTCTCATTTGCGTTGCAGAGTGATGCAAAAGCGCTGAAACCTTATATATACGCTGAAACATTTTACATATGCGCTGAATCCTTGGGTAAAAGCACTGCAGGAATCTGTAAAAGTGTTGCAGAAACTTGTACATGCGCTACACAGTTAGGTGAATGCGCAATTCTATTTGTTTTCTGTGTTTTGATTCTTTCTTCTGGTTTTCTGAGTATCAGTTTGGGTTTTCCGATTTCTTAGTTGTTCCAGTAATCTGTCCAGAGGTTGTGATGTGCTTCTGAGTACTCTTGGATGTCCGAAGTAATATTTTGATGTGTTACTAGATCATTTGTATAGTTGCAAGATGAGTAAAACTTGTACATGCGCTACACAGTTAGGTGAACGCGCGATTCTGTCTGTTTTCTGTGTCACATTCAAATTTTACTCATTCACATGTTGCCCACCCCGACCTACCATTCTGAAACTACTCTTCGTGGCCGTATCACTGGAGTCCTCTACCTCCTCACTCGGGTCACTATTGGCGGACTCCGACTCGGTTGCCGACGCTGAAACCACTACCCTTCTCTTCCATTTCGTGCCAGAGTGTATATCTCCGCTTGGTGCCATGGTGTCCAAGTGAATCCAATAAAATATGGGGGGCTGGCGAGGGTGTACACGACCTTGTGGTGCCAAGTGCTAGTCCGGTGAGCCCCGAAGGCGTACTGCATCTAGAAAGAGCCCGATAGCGTGGTAGGGCATGTAGAAAGTCCTGTGCTGTAGAGTCACGAATTCCTCCATCCTATCTGCTAATACAGATGCCCAGTCATATACTACACCATTACGGATGCCATTCACAAGCACCACCTGTGCCATGGCAATATCTGAAGCCCGACTTGCTCCCATCAACCGGCTCTTCAATACATCCACCATGCACCGCCATATTCCTTCTCTTATAAACGACTTCTTCAGACCTCGACTTTTGCTTGCATGTTGAAGACTAGCAAGTTCCGTTTGTGTGAGGTCGTCGCGACACATCAACTTCAGAAGTTAGTCTTTGAAATCTGGGGATATTTTCTGTGCCTTATCCACTTTCTTTCCGTGCACCCCAAGAATATCGAAAACTCTGGTAAATTCAGTCGAAGCAAAGGATACTGTGATCTGTTGATGGTCGTAATCAAATACTGACTGTCGCCTGTGCAAGTCGTAGGTACCAATCATGGCCCGCAGCACCACCTCGAAGTCCCTAATGCAAAAAATTGGCATCTGGATGGCCCACTGCACCTGTGCAAGTCGCAACTGTATCTTCATAGGGTCATCGTTTGGGGTCTCGTTCCACCATTTTCTGCAATTTGTGCCAATCAAACCCTCGAAAGTGATTGTGTCCATCGTCACCTCACTCTTTGCTGCTGTTGTCAGCCATGCTGCCTCTTACCTTTACACCCGAACGCAGGATCCGGACCACGTTCTTGTTCCCTGAGGTTGACGGCACTACACCAAGTAACTGTCGTAACTGCTTTTGCCAACTTTTCCCACTGGCGTCCATTAAATAATTCTCCCTTTGTCATTTGTGCCCTCTTTTAAAACAGAATAGGGTTAGAATAACAAGCATGTGCCTATTTCTCTTTCCCCGCACCTATACCGGACTACTGCAGCTGTACGGTAATGTCGTTTTCCTTCTCTGGTTTCTATTGTACGGTTTAATATTTTCCTCTTCCCTTTCGTTGTTGCCATAAGGGTGTGTCTGCTTGTGCAATCATAAAGCCGTGGGACACCACCGTACGGTGTGTGGCTCATACGATGGACACGCCACCGCATGGTGGACACACCACTGTTCAGTGCATGCCACCTCACGATGGACACGCCATCGCATGGTGTGTGCCACCGTACGGTGGACACGCCACCGCACGGTGGACACTCACTGCACATGGCCTCCACCGTTTGGCGGGTGGCTCCTTTTCCTTCTTTTTTCTTCTTTTTTTTTTTTTAAATATATATTTTTTTCTTTTTTCAATTATTTTGTCCCTGAGGCTGCTGGTGCAACTGTCGTTCACGATACGGTTTCAATTTGGAGCCATTCACAGCCTCGAGCACCTATTTTCTGTCCAACGTTGTCATCCGGATGGCCCCGTTGGCCCCGACTTTGCGAATTCGGAAGGGTCCTAGCCATCTCACCTTAAACTTCCCTGGTTTGATCTCGTTTTTTCCATTGTATTTCAACACCAGCTTTCCCGGGGGTGAATTTTACCCGTTTTAAATGCTTGTCGTGCCATACTTTTCTTCTGGCTTGTGCGGCCTCCGTGGCCCATTGCACCACCATTCAACGCTCGTCCAGTTTGTTCAAGTTGTAAAGCCTCTCCCGCAGGCTTTCCATGTCTCCGAGTCTATTTTCAATTGCTATTCGGAGACTTGGTACCATAAATTCAATAGG
This sequence comes from Cryptomeria japonica, assembly GCF_030272615.1. Taxonomy (NCBI): domain Eukaryota; kingdom Viridiplantae; phylum Streptophyta; class Pinopsida; order Cupressales; family Cupressaceae; genus Cryptomeria; species Cryptomeria japonica. Next base: position 522,397,898 of record NC_081406.1, read on the forward strand.
CACCACAGCTTCCTGGCCGTACATCAGTTGAAATGGAGTTTGACCAGTGGTCACCTTGTAAGTTGTTTTGTAGGCCCATAATATGGAGGGTAACTTCTCTTCCCAGTCTTCCTTTTCTACTCCGCAGGACTTGTAGATTACCGACACCAATATTTTATTCATGGCCTCGGCCTGCTCATTCGCACGTGGGTAGTACGGGCTCGATAATGAGTGAAAAATCTTAAACTCTGCGGTCAACAGCCGTATGACATGGTTCACAAAGTGGCCCCCTCGGTCACTGGTCAACTGAATAGGTATGCCATATCGCGTAATGGTTTGGTCATAGATAAATTTAGTCGTGCTTACTGCGGAGTTATCCGGAAGAACCCTCGACTCCACCCACTTAGTCAAGTATTCTGTCGTGACCACAATGTAACGGCACCGTCGTGTACGCCTAGCCTTAAGAGGCCCTACAAAGTCAAGTCCCCACCGTTCGAAGAGTTCCTGTGCATGCGAACGGTTGAGGGGCATGAAGTCCCGCTTCAAGGGTTTGCTCGCCCGTTGGCAAGTCTCGCACCCCACGACCCACTCCCTGGCGTCGTGATGTACAGTTGGCCATCACAGTCCTGCCAGAAGCAACTTGTGGGCTGTAGTGTCTGGGCCCATATGCCCGCCTGCGGGTTCTTCATGTGCCTCCCTCAAGACACTGGGGACTTCTTCCTCCATGACACAACGCCTTAGTACCTGGTCTGGCCCCATTTTGTAGAGCAAGCCATTCATTAGTGAAAAGGTCCTGCTTCTTAGTACTAGCTTCCTTCGTTCCCCTGGGGGCATATCCTCCGAGAATTGGGACGTCGACAGGTACTCTCCAATCTTCTTGTACCACGAAGGGAGTACGGCTATTTGGAACAAGTGCGCATCCGGGAAATCATCATTTACTCCCTCCGGAGGTTCCCCCGACTTGATCTAGGATAGCTGATTGGCTATGACATGGCTTCGCCCTGGTCTTACCACAATTGTAAATGTGAACTCCTGTAATAGCAATAGCCAACGGCTTATCCTCCCTTGGATAATAGGCTTGTTTACCAAGTACATGAGTGCCTGGTGGTCTACGTAAAATGTGAATGGGGTAGCGAGTAGGTAATGACGGAATTTCTGTACAGCATAAACCATGCCGAGGGCTTTGCGTTCTATGGTACTATAGTTCTTTTCAGCCTTCGAGAGCAACCTACTCGCAAAATAAATGGGATGTTCCAACCCGTGTCCTCCTACCTGGGCTAATGTAGCCCCGGTGGCATAATTTGAGGCATCCACGTGAACGTGGAATTCCTTATCCCAATTCGGGTAAGCAAGTATGGGCACTCCCATCAATCTCGTCTTCAGCTCTTCAAATGCATTGCTCTGTGGCTTTGTCCAGATGTATGGCTCCCCTTTCCGTGTCAAACTATCCAACGGGTGGGACACCTCAGCGAAGTTCTTGATGAACCTCCTGTAGTACCCTACATGACCAAGGAAGGACTTTATCCTAGTGACATTCGTAGGAGGTTCCATTTCTACTATGACCCGAATCTTGTCCGGGTCTGTTTTCAATCCTTCTTTACACACAATGTGTCGAAGCAATCTTCCCTATGATACCATGAATCTACATTTCTTCGGATTAAGGGCCAACCGTGCCCTTCGACATCTCTCCAGGCACTCCCCGAGGGTTTTTAGGTGGATGTCCTGTCCGCTATAAACAGACCAATCATCCAGGAAGGCTTTGCAGTTCCCCACGGACATCTTGTCGAAGATGTGCAAGATGATGCGCTGAAAGGTCGCAGGTGCATTACATAGACCGAAGGGAATTAGGTTGTATGCATACACACCGTCCTCCACCACGAAGGTCGTTTTCAAATTAACTTCCTCCGCGATGGATATCTGGTTGTACCCAAAGAACCCATCCATGAAGGAATAGATTTCATGTCCAGCCACTTCCTCCAGGATGTTGTCGGTGAAGGGTATGGGAAACGAGTCTTTAATAGTGACAACGTTCAGACACCGGAAGTCTACACAGATCCGGATCTGATTGGCCTCTTTCTTGAGGGAAATCACAATGGGAGACACCCATTCGCTTGTCTGCACTTTGAAGATTATGCCCGCTTCCAACATCCGCTCAATTTCGTCATTCACCCGTGCAGCATAATTTTTGTTCATACAGTAAGGTCGCTTCCTTACCGGTTGGGCTCTCGGTACCAACGTTATGCGGTGTACATATAGCTCTGGGGGCACGCCCTTCAAGTCCTTGTACGTCCATGCAAAAACATCCTTGTATTCAAGGAAAATTTTGAAGGTTGCGGCCTTTAGCACTGGATTCCAGTCATCTCCAACAAGGATGACCTTGGGGTCACTCGTCCCCCCAAGATTTGTCTCCTTCAAATTGGCTTCCTGATATTTGATAGGCTCCCCCTTCGGGAACTGGTGTGTCGGCGTCTCATTCACCGAGGCCTCCCCTTCCTTGTACTCTCCATACTCTGGGGGAAATATATCTGGTTCTTCCTCGATGCTCAATACATTGCACGAGGGTGTAAATAATTCATAATCTCCCATTTGCCAGTGGAAGAGGCCATTCAAGGAGTCCCCGTCATCCCCCGAGCATGCTTCCAGTTCTAACACCCCTATGTCACCGGTCTCCACCCTCACCCAACTAGCCTCCCTCCAATTCCGAGCTGGAGGAGGATGCCAACTCCTCACTCACCATTTGCGTTCGGAGATCGATCACGTACTTCCTCCGCACGTTTTCCAAGGAAAGAGTATTCCCCTTCCAATTATGGTTTGCCTTTGCTGCAATGAGCCACCCACGCCCGAGAATGGCGTCATACCCTTTCTACTTCAGTGGAATCACTACAAAATCTAGCACGAATGGCTGCATGCCAATCATCACCCACTGGCCCATGAGGGTACCAAGGGGTTTAATCCCGTGTTGATCCGCCCCTAGTAGGTTGAACGTGGGAGGCCACAACGTAGGCTTTCTTAGTTTTTTCCATGTCGCTTCTAGGAGCACATTTACTCCTGACCCTCTGTCCACAATAGTGTCCGTCAACGTAGTCCCGAGGATGCACATTTCCACCACCGCCGGTTGGCGTCCGCTGTTAACTACTAACAACATGGGGTCGACCGTGGGGCTTACAACCTCCCTCAAAACGGGGTCGACCGTGGGGCTTACGACCTCCCTCGTTTTCACTTGTGTGGGTATGGAGTTTAAGATAGTCGTTTTCAACTGCGGCATGGTTTCAAGGAGGTCTTGAATCTTCACGGGTACCTCCAATTGCAATATTTGCCATAAGATTCTCTCTTCTCCCCTCGTCTGTGACAGGCTTGCGGCCTCGTGGCTGTTTTGTCCTTGTGCGGCCATTTCCTTTGTGATCTCGTCTCTTGCTTCCCGCACTCTCTCGGTCTCCATGCGAGGATCTAGGTATACAGCCTTTTTGGCCTGTGCCCTTGTGATTGCCAACACTTCCGCCTTCGTAGGTTCTATGTTCAAAAGGTTTACTCCTGGCTTAGGGCAATTTGCGTCCTCATGGTCACCTGGCCCACACCATCGGCAGAGGCGCTAAGGGGTGGCTTCCTTCGTGCAATCCCGGGCGAAGTGCCCCCACTGATTGCAGGCCCTACATTGGATCATTGGCCAGCCCTTGGCGTCATACTGGACACGGCTTCGGTTATTGTTATTGTTGTTATTTCATTATCATCCCGGAGTAGGTGGAACTCTTCCTTGAAGGCTTTCTGCAGCGTGTCCCATGTGGCCACTGTAGTTTTGTCAATATCCGAGTACCAATTGATGGCGAGTCCTCGTAATGTTGCTGGGAATTGTGTCGTCCATTCGTCCTAGTCCATAACACCATTGGCCGCCCATATGGTTTCACAGTATCTACAGTGCCTGACGGGATCCTCCTTCCCGTCGCCGGTGAATTTTGGCAGCTTCTGCCTATTGGCCATTGATGGGGGTTGTGTCCCCGGAGGTGGCTATGTCTGTCGTTCACCGGCACCGGTGGTGTTTCCCGCTTGAGTGGTTGGGGGTACGGTATTTTGTCTGTCGTGTGTCTAGGGCTCCTCCGCACCTACGGTTGTACAGTTGCCCTTACCTCCGTTCTCACCCGCGTCCGCTGCTAGCTCCCTTCGGTGGTCCTCACTACGTGGCATAAGGGATAAGTTCCGGAATTGATCCCGAGTCTCTTCGACCAAATTCCTTCGTAGACTTGATTCCTCTAAAAACTCTTCATGGCTTCTCACCCTATGGTGTTCTGGCGACGCGTAGAAATTTCCCTCGGCTTCTGCACCCTCCGTGACACCTCCTTGGTTCCCCTCGGGCCACCCTTCGGCAGATCATCCTTCGGCAAGTTGCCTCAGCCTCTGTCTACGTTCTACTTGTTCCAAAATCAAGGCCCTTTGTGCAGCCTCCCACTCCTCCGTTTGTGCTTTTTTATTTCTATCTTTGTTTAATAGGTTGGGCATTAATTCCTGTACATCCCCATAATTAGCAACAACACATGAAAATAATAGAACACTTCTTTTATTAATTCATCTCGTCGGATACAATTTGTGTCAATAGTATGACACCATTATTATAGTCTAGAATGTTCTTTATTCCTCCTGGAGGTTCAGTGTTCAATTTCCCCTTGGCCTCGTGCCATCACGCTCCGCTTCCCAGCGACGGCTGTTTTCTTCATACTGTTGGAGGACTTGTTGGCGTCGCTCCTCACGAGCAATCTCCTCCAAGCGAGTTCGTTGTGCCAGCGATGCCTGTGCAAGCAACCGGGGGAGGTGGTTCATCAACCGATTCGCTGCGGGGCTAACTTCCAGTGCCGTCCACACTGCACTTGTTGGGACGTCAGCCTCCGTGGCCTCCCTTCGAACATAGGTCTCAATAGCTACCTGAAGCAGGATCGCGAATTCCCTCGTTGCAGTGTCTTCTCCGTCGTAGAGCTCTGTTTGCACGTTGTCGGCCTCTGGGTTAATCTCACCAACGGGAAGGCCCATCGTGTTCGTGCACCATCCGCTCCGTCCTTTCCCGAATATGTCTAGGCAATGGCGCCAAATGTTTACCCTCTGGGTGAATAGCTTAGAACATACAGATAAAACACTCAATGCAGAATAATAATGCCATAGATATCAGATAAAACATCAAAAATGCTACTCCATTCATAATCATCTTCTTTACAAGTTACATTCCGAGGTATATAAAGGTACCGAGGGGATGCGAGGGCCAACCGTCGCACCCGTAACTACCATCCCTCGGTTACATTACTAATGAAAGTAAAGTACTATCTAATTAACTATTTTATTCCGTACAATATTACCGCTAACAGCGTAATCGTGGTAAGTCGAAGGGTTGTGGAATCTCTCCAATTAAGTTGTTAAAACTCAAATCCCTTGTATACTGAGCTAAAATTTCCTGGATGGTATCCTTCTCACGCCGATACCCGCTGATATCTCCCCACCGTACGACGTGTGTAAATCGGGCGATGTCTTTTCTTTTTCCCCTCTGTACGGTGCATATATACCACCAGGTCGTTCTCTTCCTTCCAACGGTTTCCCTCCTTACCATACGGGGTATATGTGTCGTACGGTGTTTTTTTTTTTTGTTCACTTTTCGTTGTACGGTGTTTTTATACCGTAAGGTGGGCTCCTCCTTTCGTGTACAGTATTGACCGTATGGTGAATTCGCCGATATATTTTCCGTACGGTTTTTTTTTTCGTACGGTTACCTACCGTACAGTTTTTTTTGTTTTTTGTTTTTATGTTGTTTTTTTTATTTTGTTTTTTTTCAAGTATTTCTTCGGGAGGATTCGGGGTCGGTCAATCGCCTCTGCTCATGATATAGTTTTAATTTTGACCCATTGATGCTGCCTGCAACCTCTCGTCCATCCAGTGTCCACAGCTTCACTGCCCCGTTCTCTGCCACCTCGCGGACTTTATATGGTCCTAGCCATCTTACCTTGAATTTGCCTGGTTTAATCTCATTACGCCCATTATATTTCAGTACCAGTTGTCCTAGAGCAAACCTCATTCGTTTTAAGTGATTGTCGTGCCACAGTTTCCTCCTTTGTTGGGCTGCCTCCGTAGCCCACTGGGCCACCATTCTTTTCTCATCCAGCTTGTTCAAGACATACAGTCTCTCCCTCAGGCTCTCCATGTCCCCCAATCTGTTCTCGATTGCAATGCGAAGGCTTGGCACCATGAATTCCGCTGGCACAACAGCTTCCTGCCCATACATCAGTTGGAATGGAGTCTGGTCGGTGGTCACCTTGTAGGTTGTGTGGTAGGCCCACAAGACCGAAGGTAATTTTTCTTCCCAGTCTTCACCCTCGATGCCGCAAGATTTGTAAATCACTCCCACAAGAATCTTGTTGGTAGTCTCCACCTGCCCATTGGCTCGCGGGTAATAGGAGTTGGACAATGAATGAAAAATTTTAAATTCAGTAGTGAGAAGTTTGATGACATGGTTCACAAAATGTCCACCCCTGTCGCTGGTCAACTGCATAGGGATACCATACCGTGTAATGATTTGCTCATAAACGAATCTTGTTGTGCTTACGGCCGAGTTGTCAAGCAGGGCCCGTGCTTCAACCCACTTGGTTAAATATTATGTGGCTACCACAATGTAGCGACACCTCCTCGCACGGCTGGCCTTGAGTGGCCCAATAAAATCCAACCCCCAGCGCTAGAATAGTTCCTGAGCATGCGAAGGGTGGAGGGGCATGAAATCCCTCTTCAGCGGCTTCCCCGCTCTCTGACACGTATCACAACCTACTACCCATTCTCTGGCATCATTATACAATGTGGGCCACCACAGGCCCGCTAGCAGCACCTTTCTTGCCGTAGTGTCTGGTCCCATATGGCCTCCCGCGGACCCCTCATGTGCCTCCCTCAAAATACTTGGCACCTCTTCCTTCATCACACACCAACATAACACATGGTCGGGTCCCATTTTATACAACAATTTTTTAATCAACTGAAATGTGCGGCTTCTCAACACGAGTTTCCTTCGTTCTCCCGGTGGCATACCTTGCGAGAACACGGAGGTGGAGAGATATTCCCCAATGGCAGTATACCATGGCAGCGGTATTGCGATCTTGAATAGGTGAGCATCTGGAAATTCATCATTCGCCCCCTCTGGCGGCTCTTCCGACCTAATCTGGGACAACTGATTAGCAATGACATGGCTCTTGCCTGGCCATACAATTATTGTGAACTTGAACTCCTGAAGGAGCAGTAGCCACCTGCTTATCCTGCCTTGGATAATGGGTTTATTTACCAGGTACATCAACACCTGGTGATCCACATAGAAAGTCAAGGGTGTCGCCAGCAAGTAGTGTCGAAATTTCTGTACGGCATAGACCATCCTGAGGGCTTCCCTCTCGGTGGTACTGTAGTTCTTCTCGGCTTTCGACATCAACCGACTGGCAAAATAGATGGGATGATCCAGCGCATGTCCCCCTTCTTGTGCCAGTGTAGCCCCAATGGCATAGTTCGAGGCATCCAAGTGTACGTGGAATTCTCGATCCCAGTTTGGATAGGCCAAAATGGGTGCTACCACCAGTCTCCTCTTGAGTTCCTCGAATGCTTCCCCTTGTGCCAATTCCAATATGTACGGTTCGCCCTTTCTTGTCAGTTTGTCCAGTAGGAATGAAAGTTGGGCAAAGTTCTTGATGAACTTCTGGTAGTATCCAATGTGTCCCAAGGACTTGACTCCCATCACATCAATGGGCAACTCCATTTCTACAATTACCCATACCTTATCCGGGTCAGTTTTCAGTCCATCTTTACAAACGATATGGCCCAGCAACTTTCCTCGTGGTACCATAAATCTGCATTTCCGTGGATTCAAGGCGAGCTTGGCCCTTTGGCATCTCTCCATGCACTCTCTCAATGCCACCAAGTGAGCATCTTCATTACTAAAAATCGACCAGTCATCTAAAAAGGCTTTAAAAATTCCCACAGACATCTTATCGAAGATGTGAAGGACTATCCTCTGGAATATTGCGGGAGCATTGCACAACCCAAACGGCATCCAGTTGTACGCATTGACTTCGTCCTCCACCACAAAGGTGGTCGTCAACTTGTCCTCTTCAACTATCGAAATCTGATTATATCCGAAAAAGTCGTCCAAAAATGAGTACATTTCATGGCCAGCCACCTCCTCTAGGATGTTGTCTGTGAAACGTATAGGGAACGGATCCTTGATGGTGACTACGTTGAGGCACCGAAAATCCATGCAAATGCGGATCTGGTTGGCCTCCTCCTTCAGTGAGATCGCAATCGACGAGACCCACTCACTTGTCTCCACCCGAAATATGATGTTGGCCTCCAACATCCGTTCAATCTCTTCGTTCACCTTGGCAGCATAGTTCTTATTCATTCGGTAAGGCCTCTTCCGTACCGGTTGGGCTCCCGGGACCAATGGTATCCGATGGACGCACAATTCTAGCGAGACCCCCTTCAGATCCTTGTAGGACCAAGCAAATACGTCCTTGTATTCCATGAAGATTTTGAATGTTGCGGCCTTCAGCACCGGGCTCCAATCGTCGCCTACCCAAATATTTCGAGAGGTGGTAGTGTCTCCTAAGTTTGTCTCCTTCACATTGGGGTCTTCGTACCGCATTGATCTGTCCTTTGAAAATTCATACGCCGGAACATCATTTACTTTGGTGTCTCCCTCCTTGTACTCTGTGTATTCTGGCGGAAACTCCTCCTCGCCTAGCTCGTCCTCAATTTGCAGCATGTGACAAGCAGGGTGAAACACTGCATAATCTTCCATTTGCCAGTGGAAGAGTCCATTCAATGAGGAAATGCCATCTTCTAAGCATCCATCGAGTTCAAGCACTCCTTCATCGTTTGGTTCCCTCTCGTCTTTACCTTCATAGGAATCCCACTCCCATCTATTTGAGTCCTTTGAATCCGAGTCAGATGATGCAAGCTCCTCGCTAACAACCTGGGTCCTTAGGTCAATGATGTACTTCCACCCCCCTTTCTCCATGGAAAGGGTGTTCTTCTTCCAGTTGTGGTTCACCTTTGCTGTAACCAGCCACCCTCTCCCTAAGATGGCGTCATACCCCTTCTTCTTCAGTGGGATTACAACAAAATCCAGTAGGAAGGGTGGTGTGCCAATGGTCACCGGCTGGGCCATCAAGGTGCCAAGTGGCTTGATGTCGTGCTGGTCTGCTCCCACCAAGTTGAATGTGGGTGGCCCTAGTGTTGGCTTCCAGAGCTTCTTCCATGTATCCTCCAGCAATACATTCACTCCCGAACCTCCGTCCACGATGGTGTCTTTGAGGATAGCCCCGAGAATTCCCATCTCTACTACCGCAGGAGGCCGACCACTATTTAAGGCCAACAACATTGGGTTAGCTGAGGGGCTGACCGGAACTTCCACCCGTGTCACACCCGAAGGTGCCTGTGCAGTGGTTTGTACGAAACTGAAAATGGAGGTTCTCAGTTGTGGCATTGTGTCTAGAAGGTCCACCCTTACCGGCACCTCCATCTGCAATACTTGCCCAATTATGTTATTTTCGACTTCAGTACGGGATGATGTACTCACCACCTCTGCATTGTTCCGTTGTTCTACCGTCATCTCGCGCTCAATGTTGGCTTTTGCCTCTCGTAATCTCTCCTTCTCCGTACGGAGGTCGAGATAATTGGCCTTTTTGGTCTGAGCACGGGTGATTGCCAGTACTTCTTTATCACCAGTCTTCTCAATGTTGAGGAGATTAACCCCTGGCTTGGGGCAATTTGTCTCATCGTGGTCTCCAAGACCACACCATCTACACGAGTGTTGCGGTGCCTCCTCTTTCTGGCAATCCCGCGCAAAGTATCCCCACTGGTTGCATGCCCGACACTGAATCATCAGTCGTCCCTTGGCATCATACTGCATTCAACTCCGATTATTGCTATTATTATTGTTGCCTCTTCATCCCCTTCGGTTACCTCTGTAACCGCCAGATTATGTCGTGGTGTTGGCTTGAGGCTGCGATGTGCCTGTTGTCGCTGACGGCTGCTCTTGGGTGAAGAGCACTTGGTTCCCCCGTGTCTTCATGTTGTAGGGACATTCTTTGGTGGAGTGTCCCAACACTTGGCAAATATCGCAGAAGGCCTTTTTTGGACAGGAGCCTTTTGTGTGACCTTCCTCCTTACATTCTGCGCACCATACTTCCTCATTTTTGCTGGTGCTTCCCTTCATGCTCTTGAATTCCTTCATCATGCAATGCATATCCTTCTGAAGGGCTTGCACCTTTTTACTCGACCCCTCTTCGCTGCTACTTCCGTCGGAGGAGTCCTCTTCAGAGGATTTGTGTTTCTTTTTCCTAGATGTCTTCCCTTCACTCTCCAGGTCCATTGCCCAGTTATAGGCATCTTCGTAGGATGTGGGGGGTACAATTTTCATTTTCCTTTTGAGTGACGATTTTAAGCCCTCCACAAACCACCTTTTCTTCAACCCATCGTCGAGTTGGTTATCCATTCTTCCCAACAATTCCTTGAGGCGTCGGCTATATGCTCGGATGGTCTCACTTTTCCCTTGCTTGGTGCTCAGGATTTCTGCTACGATTTCATTATCATCTCTAAGGAGTCAAAACTCCTTTTCGAAGGCTTTGTGCAATTCATCCCAAGTTGTCAGTTTGGTTTTATCAGCATCCGAGTACTAATCAATGGCTACTCCTCATAGGGTGGCGGGGAATCGCACCACCCATTCCGCCCTATCGGCCACGCCATTGGCCGACCAAATTGTCTCACATGTATGGCAATGTCGTACGGGGTCTTCTTTCCCATCTTTGATGAACTTCGGCATTTTTTGCCGATTCGCCATTACGTTCCTTGGCGGCGGCCCAGTCTGCCCTCCGGAACTCGAACTTGACCCTCCGGGAACTCCTCCTCCAGACGCTAGTCCTCCCGAAGGTACTCCGCCGAGATTTGGTCCGTTGGGTCCCACCAAGTTGCTCTGACTACTAGGGTGTGATGAGCATGCCCCGAACAAATTGCTTCTACTACCGTGACCTTGTGTCCTCCCGACACCTTCGGTCCCACCGGTATCCTCCACCTCTCTATTCTCGGTCTCTGTCTCGTCTTCCCTCCTGGTCTCAGCACCTCTGTATGGCGTGTACGGCTCTACCATACTCTCATCACCGATCTCCTCCAATGTTAGGGAAATGTCCCCCAACCATTTCCTGGTGGTTTCAATTAGCACCGAATCTTGGCCCTCGCCAGAGCCATTGCTGCCATTTCCGTCGCTTCCTCGGCAATCCTCTTGAATCTTCTTCTTCGTTCTGCTTGTTGCTCGAGAATTAATGCTCGTTGGGCGGCTTCAGAGTCCACTACGTATTCCTTTTTGTTTTTGTCTTTATTCAGCAGATTGGGCATTAATTCTAAATTCTCCTTATGAAATAGAATAAGACATCATATTAAAAGAACACTTTTATTAATTCATCCCTCGTATACAATGTATATCACTGACATACCCATTACAATGGGGGTGTTCTTGTTTATTCTCCTTTGCCCGTACACAGTTCAGGGATTATTTACCCCTCACTCGATTTCATCGCGCTCCTCTTCTTGGCGCTCGTAAAACTCCCGTAGGTTTTGTTGTCGTCGGTTCTCCCGATAGGTGTCTTCCCTGCGGTTTTGAAGAGCCAAAAATGCCTGTGCCAGAAGATTGGGCAAGCTGCTCATCAAACGATTTACCGTCGGGCTTACACCAAGCGCAGTCCACACAGCATCCTCTAGAACATCCTTGGTGGTGGCTTCTCTTCGTACGTGTGTTTTGATCGCCGCCTAGAGGATGCAAGAGAAATCTTTCATAAGTGCTAGTTCTCCCTCGAACAGTTCTTCAGGCTCTTCGTCTGGGTTACTGCTCATCCCTTCGGACATTGGTTGTCCCATTATCCACGTGCCATGTAGTATATTCCCGTGCTCCAGATTAATTTCGGCAACGGCGCCAAATGTTTACCCTTTGGGTGAATAGTTTAAAACATATAGATAGAATGCTTAACGAGAAACAATAATGCCATAGATACCAGATGATAATATCAAGTAAACAGAGAAGATACAATTTCCATTCATAATCATGTGCCTTTACAAGTTACCTTCCATGGTATATAAAGGTACCAAGGGGATGCGAGGGACAACCGTCGCACTCGTAACTACCATCCCTTGGTTACATTACTAACAAAGTAAAGTACTATCTAATTAACTACTGTTTTATTCCCGTACAATATTACCGCCAACATATAGCACATTGACTTCAATTGTTAACTCGAAAACCAAGTGCCAAATCGACAAAGGATGTTTCGACATATAGATTGATCAATGGATTATCAGGTTGTGTATTGTATGCTTCCAAATACTCTCAAAGAGAACCTTGTGATTGACTAATCATAGCAAATTGATGACCACATATCACCATTGGTGGTACACAGTCTAGATAGTTTTCTCACATTGTGAACATAAACTTGCCATGTTTTGGATGTTGTTGAACAATGTAGCATGCACAATCATATCCATTTTGGGGGTCCGTTGCATTATATGCAAGTTGTGTACCCAACGAATGAAGATCATCTTATTTGTCTTGATAAAAGTGGTTGTGGCCCAAGTTCAAGCTATAATTTTCAATTTTCAATGCTTCCCTATATCTCTTTAATGATGCCAATGCCTTGAATATCTCAATAATCAGTTAAAATGTTCCTCATCCTTGAGCAGGTCTAGCAAGGGAGGCTCCTTTATCCCAGGTTCTGGAAGTTCTTCATTTGAATCTCTGCCATTCTAGTCCTGCAGCCAAGGCAGCAGCTTTCTTCTCTTCCTTTCTAGAAGCCAATTTTGCAAGTTTTCTTCTCGTTCTTAGAGCTTTGTTCCATATTTCACAAAAATAGACCTTGCATGCAATAGTTTTCCTTTTGCCTCTGCCTTCTCCTTCTTGTAGCTTTATCTTCTATACTCTACATCTCTATGCATAGCAAGCTCTCCATCCTAAATTCCCTAGGTAGATTGTTTTCTACATGACATTTTGTCAAACTGAAATATCCTTAACAAATTTTTCCAGATTTGTATGCACAAATTTACATACCCAGACAGCATGCAAAGAACCAGCCCAGACGGCAAACAATAAACTATATTCCTTCTTATGAACATATTCCTCTCCTTCTAACTCAGTTATTACATTGCAGCATTTGCAGAAATCAAACAAAGAAATATTCAACAGTGACATCATAGATTCAATTATCCAGTAATGATCTTAAGTTTCTGATATTAATCTGATAAGATCTCAATAACAGAATGGAAGAACAAAATAATACCCATTACAATGGCACTCCAAGTCTTAATCGATAGGACCAGTGGCAACTTAAATGTATAATTTAGTACCAGGAAATGAGGCTCAGTATGCCCACGTTCGCTCCCAATGACAGCCCAATAGACCTGAAGTGATGCCTGCAGCAATGTCTTGTAACCGAATATATTTCCTTCCATTCCGCGCTTCCTTATGAAAGTATCATTTTGCTTTGCTGGTGTCGAATGACACACAGCAAAGGAAACCTAACTGCCAACTGCAGATGCATACACCAATTCCGTAGATAGTGATCAATAGACCAATCACACCTTGCAACTTCTATTCTGGAATCGCATCCACCCTGCAATTCATTACTTCTCAAATGGACGGAATGCAACTGAAATAAGGGCAAGTTACAGGCAGGGGTGACGTCCTACCTGAACATTGTCTTCCAGGGGTTTCATCCTAGAAAACACAGCATGCATAGAATGCACAAGCAGTCATAAACCTTCAATGATCTCCTTGCTTGCATTGAGCCATATTAATACCTTGTGCCTCCATTGGTCAGCCAAGAAAAAGGATGTCGGCCCGGCATACAAAGCAGAGTCGGCCCAAGAACATGTTAGGCTAAAATTATTTAATAGTATGCATTTATTCATAATTTTATTTATTAGTTTATTTAGTTATTTATTAATTATTTATTTAAAGCAAAATAAAAGAGAGGTTTGGCTGACCCAGCTTATATTGGGGATATCATACAAACAGTTCAAATGCTTCAGCAAAAGATTACTTGTAATTTATGACCAGCAGTCTTCTACATCTGCATCATAAATGTCATTTGCTATCCTTCAATTTATATCTTATATTAAGAAGAAGGCCTTACAAAGATACTCCTCAGACATTATGAAATTTTTTGATGAACCACACAATGAGATAACGAAAGCTGCCATTACTCCAAGAAGCTGCAAACTAACAGATCTCTTGATGCCTACCAATTTATCATTCGTATTTGGATTTCCTTTGCCAATTGTAAGATTGCGATGTTGGGATTTCCATGATCAACAAGCAAAAACCAAAACTTCCACGAACTTATGAGCACACAAAAAGCCACATGAATTTTATCTGAGAGTTGATTTGAATGTACAAAGTAGGCTTGCATATATAGGCAAGCTAGTAGATGTAAACAAGTTGGACACAACAACTAACCTTCCAAAGTTGAGAAACCTGTTAACTAACTTGACAAGTGTTCTAGTAAGTGGCATGTGTGTGTGCAAGAGGTGTCTCACAAAATGAGTACACATACCTCAACCATATGAGGTGAGACAAATCTCTAAAAAGTAAAATACCTAAGTAAACTTAAGCTTATGTGTGAATAGGTCAATCTAGAAAGTGATGACAACTAACTAGTTATGTAATGACACTATTTATACTAACAAACGGATAATTGTACATCTATCAAGGCTTATTGAATCTTTTCATGTCTGCATGTAAAGCCTTATTGCTTCTAAGTTAGCCTGTAAAAACCAACTCTAATGTGTGAGCTGCCACTGCAATTAAATGGTCCACAAAATAAGAAGCTGCAGGAAAATCAGGCAGGACATGCAAATTCCACTAATATAGTGACGCACTGTCTCTTAGAACATAATGAAAATTTCTTCCTCCAGAAAGATTGGGATCTCTTATAATAACTACTACGTATGACGAGAACCAGTGGAAGAAAATGATCCAAGCACCTTTTGTGCTTTGCTGCTATGAACAAACATACAATAATAGGGATAACAACATTTGCAATGTTGCATGCAGAGATTTCATCCAATTTAGCATTCCATCATTAAACAATTTCATACTGAATTTATTTTTGGCAATGCTCTATCAATTGTAGGATAATTCCCACTGATGGATATCGATCAAAAGCATCGTGATCTACTTCTTTCTCAACGAGCTCCTTCCGAGAATGATAGCATCCTCGAGTGTCAAACATCCACCTTATCCAATATATGTCATTGCATGCATTGCATCTACAACAATAGTGATTGTTGCTTTAGAAATTCTCCCAAACAACACTATCCACGGCCATCTAAATCTGAGAGGAGTAAGAGTGGATTAATTTGCCTTTATTCTTAACACAATATCATGACACTCCTCTGGAAAATCTTGAAGTGAATCTAAGGCTTCTTGTATGATAAGCTTGGGATCCCGTGCAGTCTCCAAGTCTTTGGGAAATAATGGGAATTGATTCTCTACTTAAGAACCAGAAGACATTTGTGCCATTGATTTTAACCAACTCTTACACCATCATTCCTAAACTTACCATAACAAAAGGCAATCAAATTAAATCCCATGAAATTTCATTATAACCAACAAGTGGGTCTGAATTAACCAATATGACATTTTAGAACAAGAAGAAAAGTTTAAAATTTTCAATGCTCAAAAATGCAAATTACAGATTGCCCCAAAGTTTGTGTAGAAAACATGCTACATTTCCGGCGGTTCATAGGGTCATCTTGCTTGAAAGATTGAGATCCCAAAAAACCTATTCCATTGGGCTTAAGTCACACCCTCCTAAAACAAATCGCACAAGTTAAGTCTTCTCAATCATTCATTCTTGGATAGGCATTATGGTGAGAAAAATTTGAATATGCAAACGTTGTCCATTACTCCACTCTTTGAGAAATTTGACACTAAATGACCCTTTTGAGCACAAGTAGGCTCCGGCCAATTTAAAGTTATGTTTGGAGAGGTGCCACAAGTTGGTGTCTTAACCTTAAGAAAGTTGTGAGTTCTTGTCTGTAAAGAGAAGCACCACATAATGAAAGGTAGAGTACACAAAAGAGAACAGAAATGTTGAAGAGGCCAAACTAAATGAGTGGATTTTACTTGCTCTCATTGCGAAAGGGATGAAGCATGTTGTCAAGATGACAAACCCCAAGAAACATCCATGAGTCGAATGTTTTGGTTTGAAAATATTTAACAAAATTGGAAGATTAATGGTTAAGTTGGATAACCATGTCTACGCTCTTGCTGGAGAGTTCCAAATACCTAGGCCACAATAACCAATGTGAGAACCAACTAGTGCCCAATTGAAGGAGTATGTGTTGGCGGCATTATTGTACACGGGAAAAATGTTTGCCCTCTCGGGTGAATAACTTAAGGCATAAAGAACATAATGCAGAATAATGCCGTAAATATCAGACAAAGTATATCAGATGTTCTATTCATAATCAGTGTCTTTTACAAATTACATTCCGAAGTATAAAAGGGTACCAACGGGGTGCGAGCACCAACCGTCGCACCGCAACTTCCACCCCTCGGTTGCCAACTAACCAAAACAATTACACATAATTAACTAATGTTATTCCTGTGTACAATAATGCCGCTAACATCATCCCCCCCAAAAAGAAAAGTCATCTCCAGGCGACTTACAAAACGGGAGATAATGCAACCTATACAGTATACATATCTGAAAGACTAGGGAGGGGGCTGAGAAAGCGTCCCTAAAGCAAAAGGGTGAGATGTCGGTGTCTGGGCCGCCAAGTGGGCGCGGAGCTCATACACCTGTTGAGTGCGTGTAGCCACATCCCGTTCCGCCACCAATACTTTCTCTAAAGCTGTCTTCACCATGTGTGTGGCTTCCAGCAACTCCTCCTCTTTTGTATCCACTGCCTCCGTCGCACAGACCAACCGAGTCTGCTCGGCTGCCAGACGAGTCTCTACCTCGGCCTTCGCTACCCGAGTCTCAACCGTCTCTGTGCGAGCCATCTCTAGCTGTGCCAACAACTGCGCCCTCTCGGTTGCCCATGAGGCCTGCTGACTGGCCACCTCCGTCTCCAATGCTACTCAGGCAGCCTCCCTGACTGCAAACTCCTGCTGTGTACGCCTCAATGTATAATAGGCATCCCGGTAGACCTGCTCGATCTCGCGGACAACTACCGTCACTCGACTCTCCACAACGGGCTAACGCAGCCTCCAAGCCTGGAGCATCTCCTCTGTCTCCGTAGTCGGCCACCCCTGAGACTCAAAGCAGGTAGCAAAGGCTGCAGGGCAGCCCACCCGCATAAACTGTAAGACCTGCTCTAGCTCCACCACCACCTGCTGCAATGCTTGTGTCTGGGCAGCGGCCACCACCCGCCTACCCCTCATTACCATAACAACCATGTCAGCTAGATAGGTCTCAACATCCTCCCCCGTCTGCGCCGAGGGCCGTGAAGTCCCTGGTGGAACGGCCACGACTGTATCCTGCTGTGAAGGTACCGCCTCGGCCACCGAAGGTGCACCATCTCTTGGTGCCTGACCAGCAGAGGTGACCTCCCCCGCCTCGTTCCCAACTGTGAGTCCATGTGCCTCCCCTGACGAGTCATCCAAGTCGACTACCTCCGCTCTAGTCTCTCGACATGGTGAGAATACAACCGCTCCCTCCGGCTGTGCCAGTGTCATCTGAAACCGCTGTGTGAGCCAGCTCTGTATAGCCTCGAGGTCAGCACGCATCTCCGTGACCGGGGGATGGTTCGCTGTCATCGTCTCCTCCAACAAGGAAGCAGAAACAGTCACCACTGTGTCACTACCCATGACGTCCAACCGTAAGTGAGGCTCGGTATCCACTCCCTCCACCTCCGTCAGCCCCTGCTCCACAACGACCACTACCCGATGCGGCGACTCCTCCGTCCCTGACTCTGCGATGTCCTCGGTAAGTGCCGCCATGGTTGGGCCCGGTGATGCTCCCTGGTGCTCATGCTGGAGGGGACCAAGTGTAACAGGCGTATGGCTCTGCCCGAAGGCCGGAATACAGGTGCCGCCCACTCCAGATGCTGGCACAGGTGTGCCCATCGGTAACAGGGGTGGGGCAAACAAGACTCGTACAGGCTCCTCCGTTGCCTGGCTGCTATCGTCCTCCTCATCTTCCACCTCTGAATCCTCCGCGCTGCTGGAATCCCTCCCGCTGTCAGACTCCCCTGAGACCGAGGCCCTATCTACCGCCTGTTTCCGCTTCGCGGAAGAGTGCCCAATGTCCAAGTGCCTCCAATACATTATTGGAGGCTCGCCTGCTGTCAACAGTCCCTACAGCCGTACCTCCAACTCGTCCTCCGGCACTGCTTCCCGCGTGGCCTCCAAGAATAACCCTATAGCGTAGTGAGGCATATAGAATGTGCGATGCTGGTGCGTCAAAAACTCATACATACGCTCTGCCAGTAACGCGGCCCAATCATACACAATGCCATTCATCAGCCCATTCATCAGCATAATCTGAGGGAGGGCAATGTCCGACGCCCTACCCGACCCTGTCAATCTGCTCTTGATGACATCCATAATGCATCTCCAGTGGCCCTCCGCAACAAAAGTCTTACGGATTCCGCGACCCTTCGTGGCTCTAGCCACGCTATCCAACTCTCCTGTCGTCAAGTTCCGGGAGATTAATTTAATCCACCGCTCCTTCTCCTCCCGCGTCATCTTTTTGGCCTTCAAGTCTATTTTCTTGCCTTGGCTGCCTGGAATGCCGAATACCCTCGTGAAATCCCCTACTTTGAAGGATATAGTAACATCCCTCCGGAGGTATTCAAACGTGTTGGTGCATGTGTGCCTATCGAAGGTGTCCACCATGAAGCGTAGGGCACCCTCGTACTCCCGGATAGGAAACACGGGCATCCGAACAGCCCACTCTACTTGTACCTTACAGAGGTTTTGCTTTACCAGGTCATTGTCGGGGGTATCCTGCCACCATTTCCGGCATTCCAATCCATTCAGGCCTTCAAAAGTAACATTTTGTGGCGTCACTATGTTTTTCGCACTTATAGCAGCCTGTGGTGCCTTCTGTTTTTGCTTTTGTCGAGCACTGGCATCCATGGTGCCGCCTGCAACACGTACTCCTGACGCTAAAATCTTGATATTGCTATCCCTATCCCTCTGGCTGCTACTGGAAGAAGCGTGCAGCTGTTTCTTCCAACTTCTTTTCCCTGCTGAATCCATCAATCTCTGTATAACTGATTTCCTGTAAAAAAATTGTACCCTCTTAGGCACCTTCGTAACGACCTTCTTTTTCGTGCGGCTGCTTGGTCTACCTATGGCGGTCCTTTTGCCCTTACGTGGCTGTGTGGTTTACTTTTGGCATGGCTGCGTGGGATTGTGCGGGCTTGGTCTCTTTTTTTTTTCCTTTTCGGCTGCTGCGCGTTGCTGTGCGTAAACCTTGTTGTGCGTGTTGCGTGGTCGGGCTGTGCGGTGTGTGCGGCGTCTTCCTCTTCCTTTATCCCTTGTTGTGCGGTGTTGTGCCCTCGGCGATGTGCGGTGTTGTGCGGCATGTTCTCCTTTTTTTCCTACGTTTGCGCGAAGGGTTAATGTCATGCGGGCGGTGTTTTAATGTTACGCGGCTGCTTGCAGTGACCACCTTCGGTGGCTTCCACCGCCGGTGGCCCCACCGTTGGTGTGACCACCGCACGGTGGCTCCACCGCACGGTGGTCCCACCGTCGGTGGTTCCACCGCACGGTGATGCCACCGTCGATGGTTCCATCGCACGGTGATGCCACCTTCGGTGGAACCACCGTACGGTGGCCACTTTCTTCTTCTTTTTTTTCATCATCTGACTGACTGACTAGAGAGTCCCGGTTCCCTCCATTCATGATAGACTTTTAATTTTGACCCATTGACTGCGTCCGGTATCTCCTTCCCGTCCAACGTCCACAACTTAATCGCCCCGTTCGTATTGACCTCGCGTATCCGGAAGGGCCCTAACCATCGGACTTTGAATTTCCCAGGCTTAATTTCGTTCTTCCCGTTGAATTTCAAAACTAGCTGTCCGGGAGAAAACTTCATTTGCCGGAGGTGTTTGTCGTGCCAAACCTTCCGTCTTTGCTGGGCTGTCTCTGTCACCCACTGAGCCATCATCCTTCGTTCGTCCAATTTGTTCAAGGCGTACAGTCTCTCCCTTAGGCTTTCCATGTCTCCAAGTCGATTATCGATGGCGATTCGGAGACTCGGCACCATGAATTCAACTGGCACCACGGCTTCTTGTCCATACATTAGCTGGAAGGGAGTCTGTCCAGTGGTTACCTTGTAAGTTGTTCGGTATGCCCAGAGTACTGATGGTAGGTGTTCCTCCCAGTCATCCTTCTCCACTCCGCAAGACTTATATATCACCGACATCATTATTTTATTGGTCGCCTCGGCCTGCCCGTTTGCCCGTGGATAGTAGGGGCTTGATAAGGAGTGGAAGATTTTAAACTCCGTTGTCAGCAATCGGATTATGTGATTTACAAAATGGCCTCCTCTGTCACTCATCAGTTGGATTGGAATCCCATACCGCGTAATGATGTGTTCATAGATGAATTTTGCTGTATTGACTACCGAATTGTCGGGTAAGGCCCGTGCCTCCACCCACTTGGTCAAGTATTCTGTTGCCACTACAATGTATCTGCATCGTCGAGCTCTACTTGGTTTTAATGGTCCGACGAAATCCAATCCCCATCTCTCAAATAGTTCCTGGGCATTCGATGGTTTGAGGGGCATAAAATACCTTTTTAATGGCCGCCCAGCCCGTTGGCATGTATCACAGCTTGTTACCCACTCCCTGGCGTCATTATGTAGTGTCGGCCACCACAGTCCTACCAACAGAACTTTCCTCGCCATGGTGTCGGGCCCCATGTGTCCACCTGCGGGCCCTTCATGTGCTTCTTTCAAGACGCTCGGAATTTCCTCTTCTAGGACGCATTGCCGTAGGATTTGATCGGGCCCCATTTTACACAATAGGCCATTAATGAGTTGGAATGTCCTGCTCCTCAATACCAGTTTCCTTCTTTCTCCTGGTGGCATCTCCCTCAGGAACTGTGATGTCGACAAATATTCCCCCATGCTTGCATACCAAGCAGGGAGAACCGCGATGCGAAATAAGTGAGCGTCTGGAAAATCTTCGTTCACTCCTTCGGCTGGTTCTCCTGACTGAATTCTCGACAGTTGGTCGGCTATCACGTGGCTCTTCCCAGGTCTTACTATAATGTTGAATGTAAATTCCTGCAGCAGTAGCAGCCATCGGCTGATTCGTCCTTGGATAATTGGCTTGTTTACCAAATACATTAAACCCTGGTGGTCCACATAAAATGTGAACGGGGTGGCGAGCAAGTAATGTCGAAATTTCTGGACGGAGTACACCATCCCGAGGGCTTCCCTTTCTGTGGTGCTATAATTTTTCTCTGCCTTCGACAAGAGTCTGCTTGCAAAGTAGACCGGGTGATCTAGCCCGTGGTCGCCAACCTGGGTCAGTGTGGCCCCTATGGCAAAGTTGGATGCGTCAACGTGTACGTGGAACTCTTTGTCCCAGTCAGGATATGTTAGGATTGGCGCACCCACCAATCGTGACTTCGGTTCTTGGAAGGCCTCCTCCTGAGCCGTCCCCCATATATACCGTTCACCTTTCCTTGTCAGCTTGTCCAAAGGGCAGGATACTCGAGCAATTTTTTTGATAAATCGCCTGTAATACCCTATGTGTCCTAGGAAGGATTTGACTCCCGTGACATCTGTGGGTGCCTCCATTTCTACTATCACCCGAATCTTGTCTGGGTCAATCTTGAGTTCAGCCTTACACACTATGTGTCCTAACAGCTTCCCTTGAGGCACCATGAATCTGCATTTTTTGGGGTTGAAAGCAAGGGCAAGAACGCGATGGAGCCAAACAGTGAAGGGGTGCTCGAATAGGAGGGATATTGTGAAGATGAGGTATGCTCACTTAACGGGCTCTTCCACTGGCAAATGGAGGATTACGAAATGTTCCAAAGCTACAGGCTCGAAGTAGAGGAACCAGAGCAACCAACAAAGGTGTACCTGCCGGAATACAAAGAATATTGGAAGGGAGACGCCCCAAACCTCGATGACGTGGATAATCCCAAGATTATTGGCAACGATTGGATCTCTGTGTGGAAGGCCGCAGCCTTCAAAATCTTTATTGTTCTTCTTCTTCTTATGTACGGGAAGGAGACCGTGGTCCCTGTAGAATTTGTGGTTCCAGGTCTTCGAATGGCTATTGAAAATAGATTGGCCACCAACGGGCCCAAATTGAAACCCTACCACACGAAGCGCGCAGGGGACACGAGAGGCCAAACGGACACCCGAGAGCCCGGAGGGGGACCTGAGAGGATGGAAGGGGACTCGAGAGGCCAGGCAGGCGACTCAAGAGGCACAGGACCACAGCAGGCGACTCTCAAGCGAGGAAAACCGAGAAGGATGAAGGGCAATCCCAGAGACAGGGGACCCGAGCCGAAGACTCTCTAGACAACTTTTTTTTTTAAAAAAAACGTACGGTTGTACGAGACAATTAACTGTACGGCAGGAAAAAATTGTGAAAAAAAAAAAAGCACCACCGCACGGGGCCGTACGGCAGATGACCATACGGCTGAAAAAAAAAGAGTGAGGCCACCGGCTCCACCGACGGTGGGACCACCGTACGGTGGGACCACCAAAGGTGGTCACACCAACGGTGGATGCCACCGAAGGTGGATGCCATCGTGCGGTGGTCAACCGCACACCCAACATAAACCCCCGCACAGCCGCACACGCCACACACAAAGTCGCACAGCCGCTTCGTCGTCATGGTCCGCCGTACGGTGGAGGGGTGTAGGCCGCACGGGAAGGTGGCTGCACGATTGGGTAGGTGGCCGCACGATTGGAGGTGCCGGTGCTGTTGTTGACCGTACAAGGAGGTTGTATGGCCGGGGTGCCATCGGGGACATTATAGTGCCTAACAAAAAAAAAAAACGACCACCACCAGATTTAAAATGATTCGCTGGAGTTTGAAGCCAAGACACTGGAAATTCAGAGTGGAAAGAAGGGTTTTTGGCATCTTAAAATATCACAGAAATGTTGTGCGCCATGGACTTTCGTATGGTTCTAAGGGTTGTAAATTGGTGTTGGCGGCGGGGGCGCTGCCCCTCGACCCCACCCTGTACTACGACAGGGAGCGCACCTGGGGCGCTGCCCCAGGACCCCGCGAGGGGCGCTGCCCCTCGACCCCACGGGGGCACTGCCCCTCGACCCCGCTGGGGCGCTGCCCCAGACCCCGCGAGGGGCACTAGCCCTCGACCCTGCTGGGCCCGTTGCCCCCAGACCCCCAGTTTATTTTTGAGCTACAGAATACCACGGGAAGTGTTGTGGTTGTCCGTACTGTGAGAAAGAAGCCTGCAGCTAAGCATTGGCGGGGAAGCCATCAGCCGTAGAGGGAGACGGATTTGGAGGTTGGGAACAAACAGAGTTTGAGGGAAGGCATTGTAGGTCCGCGCAGTTGTATGACACCAGGGAGTTATTCAGTTCAGTTTTTAGCCTTTGGGGAGTGTGATGGAGGATTTGAGGTGTCTCCTAGCATTTGTGCCAGTGGATTGTGGCCACCTCCAGGCATGACTGGTACGCTTTGAGGAACTCGGAGTATGTCTCGGCTGGACGTGAGGTTGCCTTAGTGGATGCACAGAGGGCTCGGGAGGAGCTGACCACCAGGTTGGAGGCAATAGTCGCATGAGACTTAGTTCAGCGTACCCAGGAGTTGGATGCCGGGAGAGCAGCACGGGTGGCTATCGAGGACAAATTGGCTAGGGAGACAGTATCATTTGAGTAGCAGTTGGTGGAAGCTGAGACTGAAAAACATGTTTTGCAGACAAGTTTGGGTTAGGCACAGGAGGACTGTGATGGCAAAGGAAGCAATATTGGCGAAATCCGCACTTGAGCATCGGATGGTAGCAGAAAAGGGTTTTCAGGCGAGGACGCAGCAAGTATATAAGATCCGGGCCCGACTGGCATCAATAGTTCCTGCCATTCATCTCTATTTTGTATTAAGTCGTCGGAGTCGACTTCTTTTCTTGGGGGGGATGATGTTGCCGGGAATAATCATTATGTTATGTTGTTATATTATGTTTATGTTGTCGTCAGTAATAATGAGTTACGGCGGTCAGTTAGTTAGCCGACGGGTAGGTAGTTGGAGTCGCGACAGTTGTGTCGCACCCCTTCGGGTATTATATATTGTGTACCTTTTCTTCGAAGTATGATCATGTTAGTCGTGTCAGATGTAATGTTATAAGCACTTATTGTACATGGACTGTGGAATTAATACAGAGGCTGGTTATTTAGTATATTTCCATTATGTTCTGTGCATTTACTTTCTGCATTTAACCGTTTACCTGAGAGGGCAAACAGTATGCACCTTGGGAGTTGCCAACTAGCGTCCTCATTAGGAATTTGTTCTTAGATATAGCCTTAGCCATTAATAACAAGGAATTTTGAAGCCCTATTGGGAAACATCTACAAGGACCACTCTCAATTTGGAGGGACCTTCTCAAAAGCTGGAATCCCATGACTCTATTAGACCAATTCTCCATTCTCGTTACTCACAAAACGCATGGAACCCAAAAAAAAGATAGCCATTTCTTCATCATACATTATACATTGTTGTGCTATCACATATATAGGCAAGCAAGAAACTTGAGATAAATACTAACAAATACTTGGCTTTGATAAAATTTGTTAGTCTTTTCTGCATGGGTAATTACAACTACCTTGATGTTTTTCTAAATGAATAGACCATCAGATTCTATGGCACATCTTTGTATTGGATTGTCTTAATTCCAAATTGAACAAGTTTTCCCCACCGTTTAGACTTTGTAAATATCCTTGTCAGTTGTCACAACTAGAAGCTCAGAAAGAAAATTTGAGCAACGTGAATCTTGTATTCCCTTTATTGACATAATTTACAATGATGGGTCCCATTAGGTGAAAAAGTGTTTTAGGAAAGCCAATATACTTTATTGAAAATGGAGATGTTGAATCGGCTCAACACATCTGAACAAAATTTAAATAATTGAAGAACAAAGTCTGAACAAATTTGGTCAACGCAACAAGACATTGACCAATTTCTTCAAGGCTTCCCATGCATCATTTGGAGATCCACCTTGCAATTTTGGTGGATGGACTTAGAGAACGTCAAACTTGTCAACCTAAAAAGTGCTGCCTCGAGTTCTACTTCCAAAGTAAATTTGGGATTGAAAATGTTGATTATATCTTCCACTTTGGGATTGTTGGGCATGTCCTACAAAGAAATCATTGCTCTCCTTCACAACCTTTTGTGTCCTCTTGGTGACTTGGCAACAAAATTCAGATAGAAAGGTACTAAATGTTGATCGTTTAAGCAGTCAAAAAAAGGCAATTCAATGATGGAAAATAATTTGAATAAACGTCATCATTTAGAAAATTAATGAGGGAACAAATAATTTCAAGATCTTAAACCAACATATGAGGAGGACGAGAAATGTTTTTTAACAAATAATTTCAAGGGAATGCAAGAAGGGGGAACAGTGAAAGATCCCTCACTAAGTACACAACCTCATGAGCATGATTAAGGACTGCATGAAGCCAAGGGAGAGGGATAAGGTCTGCCCTTGGGCCTAGGGTCAAGGGTCAATTTAGTTGCACCCTATTGCATGTCTTTCGTACAAACCCATATTTATCAATTGTTGGCATAGAGGGACCCTCAATCATAAGAGGAGAGAAGGATGACACGTTGAAGGGAAACGGCATGCAAACCCCACTAGGTACTCCACCTCATCAATGGTTAAGGACCGCATGACGCCAAGGGAGGGATAAAGTCCACCCTAGGGCCTAGGGTAGGGGATATATGGGGCACCTTATCATGTCAGCCAATTCTACCCTCGTTATGGTTGAACCCCCATATAATCACTTAGTATTGTTATATGTTATAGATATGTATTTCCTTTAACCCTAGAAATTCTATGAATTACATCTATCTCATGATCTAACTTGGTTGCAGGTTTCCAAGGCAGACTTATCTTATTTTATTCATAAGTAAAGGATATAACCCTAACTATATTATGTTCCTTGTTATTGTGAATTTAGGGCAAATTACAAGCTAATCCACAAAAGGGACATTACACCCTTTATGGTGGTTTTGTTTGATAGACATTAGAAAAGGTAATTTGCAACGTCCTAGAAAAACTTCTTGTTAAATTTAATGATATTCACTTGCAATTCTATGTATGTGCCTTCAACGTCCTTGAAATGGGTGCTTGGATGTCCGTGAGGTAAAATAATATTTAATTATTATTCTCTAGAATACTTAAAACATTATAGTAATGGTATTGAACAAAGAGGTTATGCAAAAAAAATTGACAGTGGCAGTTACACATTCATCGTCAACTGTGAAATTTATCATCACGCACATGTAGCACTTGGGACTTACATTGGGAGAACTAGAGCATCTAGCCATGATAGTTAGAAGCGATGGTAGTTGGCACCTTCATCATGGATCGCAAGTTTTGGAGTGGTGTCTACTTATGGAATCAAAGATGTTGTCATTGGTTGATATTTATCTTGGGCAAATTTTCAATGTATATTAGGATATGGGTCTTTGCTTTTGGACCATGGTTTTAGTGACCACCGGTTTACTAAAACTACTTGTGGTTTCCTGTTGCCTTCACTCAGTATATCGAGTGTATGAGATAGGGAAAATAATTCTACACGTAGTTAATCCGAACAAAAATGGTACATTAAAAAAGTTGCCCCAATTACTTAAAACTGTCAAGCACAAACTTAATAACGTACAATTACACCTAACATATTGCGTTGGGAGCAAAGGTAAAGCCAATGCACTAAGAACGAAACCCTAAATGGCAACGTACGAAGTGTTCAGACTAACCTCCTTCTCGGGATTGCACTGCAATCTTTTGTCGATAATTTCTTTGGGCACTGGAGTGGAACCCGGGTACAATATCGGCAAAGGAAGAGCATCGTCTTTACTCAGCGAGCTGTCCCCAGTCCCTATGCGCTTATCCTTGGCATTAATCCTGGTTCCACGTTTTCCATCTGCTCCCACCCCGACAGGACTCGAGTCCTGCTGAATTCTTACACCACCACTACCTGAAGAAGACGTTGAAGACCCGTTTAATATTGCGTCCGCAATTCTGAATATTAGAGGAGGACGAACCTCTGAAATAGCAGGCACGTTCTGACAGATGACGGCTTTCCTGCCAGTGCGGGGCCATGACAGCAATGGTGGTGAATTTGCGACGGAAATGTTCGGATGTGGCGAGAGAGAGGAAAAGAGTTGAGCTGGGATTTTCAACATTTGTAAAAGAATATATACGAGCTAATGACTACCATTGTTTGTCTGAGGAGACGGGATTTGCTGATGGAACTCGCTGTTTCGTCCTTTTTTCCGTCAAATTCACTGTTACTGTATATCTATTTCAGTCAAGATTGGAAGGCTTAGAATTGTGTTGTCGATCATTTATATGGAAGAAAATTATCAACCAAATTTCGTAATAAAAAATACAGCAGTTTTCGTCGATTTTCTCAACAAAATTGTCTGTTTGTTTTATAAAGATGTAGAATCAGTTTGGACACGATAGTTGCATAAGAAGGTTTTTCACGAGGATAGATATAATGTTTTTCACGAGAGGAGAGATTTTAATGTTTGGCAACTAAAAATATCCTTACATTTGGTTGGGATGTGGACAAATTAATAATTTTGATCTGTTCAATATCATTTTCTAAAAGATCTTTATGTTCTATTATTATAGATAATATTGAAAGTATACATGTGAAGATCTTTCAATTGTGGATGGATGTGGATGGATTTTAATATTAATGATTTGACATTTTATAATTTATATTTGTTTTAATATGTTATTTTAGAAATAGAGAGTAAAGAGATATAGAAGAAGAAGAAGAAATTAGTTAACGTCCACGAGGCTAAGAATAGTCTATGGGATAGACCCCTTCAGAAATCAACTTCTGCATTACACCTCTTTTCTTGTGTAACGTAATGATGAGAGCCCTTGGTTGAAACATAAAACCTCTTTTTAAATTATAAAAAAAATTCTCTAGATTCAAAATTACCCCAAACAAAAAGATGTCAATAAAACATTAAATTATAAACACTTTACAATGTTATTTTCAAATTGTTTTGCACAAATCAAGATAACTAATCATATGTTTGGATTTATGTCTCAAATATGAGTACAAGATTAGTAACAACTTTTGTCTTGCAAATAAGACTGTCAAATATATAGAAGAAAATAATTAACCTAAGAATACAACACCTTTATGTTGTTAAAATAAAGACCAACAAGTTACCTAAAGGAATAATATGTACAGTACGACACCTAATTTCATAAATCAAATAGTCAAGCCTATATTTAAAGCTACCTCTTAGGTGATTATATAAATTTATTATAAAGAATGAACCTTTATCATATTCGAGTTCAATCAGTGAAATCACAAACATAATTAATTAGCTTGAATGATAATTTTAGCTCATAATTGATGTTAATCATCATTAAAAATTTATATGCTCAAAACAATTATTTATAAATTACAAAATGTCTTATATTAGTGTCATTATTTTATCCCAAAATTGATATTTTAAAATTCAAGGGCTTAAAGCTTCTTGAAAAAGTAAGAAAATTAAATTTATAGCAAACCCTAATCCTAAAGAAAGAATAAAATAAATGCTAAATAAAGTGACCTAAAAATAAGCCATCAACTCTCTATCCAAAAATATATCTTTTGGAAACAACTACAAGATATAGCCATTGTTAGAATAGCAAATTGATGCATGAATCTTTACTATGAATCGAATGTATTTTTTCACTCTAAAACTTGTTAGGTCCTCTTAAAAACATTAGTATCCTAAGCACCATAAATCTATTAACAACCTCACCTGTCCAACCTAGTGATTCTATTTGTAATAAATGTTGCTATTTTTTTCTAAAAACTTGTATATACTTTAGCTTAAACTCATAAACATTTTGTCAAACAATTTGAAAATTATTAAATTAATCAATAAATCTAATTTGAAGGGTTTTAAAAAGCTACAACTATCAATATTGATCAAAAAGATACTCACAAGTAGTTGTCTTACATTCAAATGGTCATTGACATTTTTACAAACACTTGGCATTCAATAATTTAATTATTGGTAAAAGTTTATTATGCAAATACATAGTTGGAAGGTAAAATTTGCTAACCGTCAACCCTTGAAGACTCTCATGTACATCAAAATTTTCATAAATCAATTTCATTTGACCTCATACATTGTTGTTTTTAATGGTGTCCCTATATATCAACCCTCTCTTTTTTTTCAACCTATTATTGCACACAAAACTATCATAAAATCCAACACCATGACCTTACAAGTGCAACTCACCCAATAAGCAACATTAGTAATATCCTCAATGTGACTTATATGATTCTATAAAATGAAAGGGTATGGCTCACAAACAAATGAATACTAGTTATCCTTATGTGTCTTAATCTTGATGTTTTGCAAAATGAATACTAGTTATCCTTATGTGTCTTAATCTTGATGTTTTGCATTTGCAAGCAATAAAATGGAATGACATGCTCAGTAGAATAATTGTTATTACAAATTTGTTCTTGCTTACAAACTTCAATAAATTTGTTATATGTAACTACTTGAACCTATACCTCCATAAATAGTTTAATATTCAACGAAACTTAACACAAATAATATTAGACATAAATCATTCAAGTGATTAATGATCTTTGAGTGAAATTACTCAATTGGCTAGGTGGGTTTTCATCTACAACATCGATTTCTCAAAGGGTTGATGAAATCTAAAATTGAAGAAATGTCACCTCACAACCTCCTTTTACAACCCCTTTAGATCTTTCTACAATTTCTCACAACGTGATTTTTATTTTTTATTTATTTTTCAAACCCTTAAGTCACTCAATGTCTCATTTTCTAATAATTGAATATAAGTTTTCTTTAATTTCTTTTCGAACAACTTAACATTTAATTATGTAATTAGTTTTTGCACATTTGCTCAAAGTTATGAAAAATATTAAAATAGTCCAAATGTGAATTATAACCATGCCAAAATAATCTTAAGTTCCTAGTATATCATAATTTATTATTTCAAAACAAGAAAACTTCTCCAAGAAGTGCGAAAAGGTCCAATAATGTTGAAATTGAATCTATAAAGCATCACTGGACTCATTTTGGTCTCCTAAATTCACTGGTACTATTAAAAATTATTTATTTTTAAAATGGCACTCTCCAAGATTCTTGGAACTTTCCAAGAATGATGGAATGGACTAAAAAGGGGGCATTTCACTATTTGATCTTTCATAAAGTTCTAGAAGATTGAAAACTAAATTATTACAACATAAACATCTATTGTGTTGTGTGAGATCTATCTTCTATGTTATTGCATTGCCACTTATCGTTATTGTTTTCATTATTCATGCATCTAATTATACCATATTAGCCACTAAAAATAAGTTATTTGCATGTTATCCACCTGTTTTTGCCAATTTTATCATTTAAACTAATTAATTTATATTATTTAGTGCACCTAACAATCAATGTTTCCAATTGAATATAATTTAAGCACTATTTTCATGTTGTTATGTTAGTCAAACTTTGTAAAAGTGGTATTCTTCCATGCCTACATGGTTTCTATCATTTAAGAGACCTAAAATCAAACTAAAGTAATCATAAAGGCTCATCTTGTCACTTAAAGATGTCATCACTTGTCTCAAGCACCAATTTCAAGAACTTTTATCACTGGAAGACTACCAAGGTTCCTATCTCCTTTGCCTTCACCACTTGGATAATGGCCATTATTATTGAAGGCTACTTAATCTAAAATATATTTTTTGCTATCTCTCAAGTGCTTCATACATTCACAAATAAGAAAATTTATAAATACCAATAGTTTGTGCAACTTTGCATGCACCTATTCTTTATCATCTCCGCCACCAAATAAACCTAAGAAATATTATTTATCAATAGTTTATGTAGCTTGGAATCGCTCCATACACCTATTCTTTATCAATGCTACTATTAGATTTAGCTATAAAGCCACCCATGATCAAAATGACTGAAGGAAAGCAAGACTGGATCTAGAGATGAACAAAACTCAGCACTCCCTTACGACTGAACTAGCACTCGTGAACAAGTAAACTAGTTAGCTTAGCATATGGAGAGATGAGGGTTGTTTATATATAAAAATAGGAACAAATAATTCCAAGAGAGTTAATAACTCCCATTCACATAAGATAGGAAGGAGTCTTACTTGATTGATAAATTTCAGATTACATGGTTATGCCAACTTAGGTAAGGACAAACAAATAGTTATGGGAGGTGGCCAATAAATCCAAAAGAGGGTGTGAAACTCAACTACCCAAAGGTGGGTGTGAGTGACACGTGTAATTAAATTATTATGTCATGTGTGTCCTTGTCCTACCCATTATATTATAACCTAAGCAAGCTTAATAATATGTGTAGGAAAAATAAATATTGCCTAAATAAAAACCTATACAAACACCTCCCTTAACTATAGCTTACATGGGTGAAAAGGCACGAAAGTGGGTCCCAACTACAAGGCCATGTTAGGTACCCATGTACAAAACAATCTCTCACAAACATAGAAAAGGTGAAAACCTAGTTGGACAAAACTCCTCCCCAAAAGAGAGAAACGAAAACAAGCTTCCTAACACAAAAAACAATTTGATGCAAGGAATAAATACCCTCCAATATAGAAAGGATAAGAAAGACTATGTAGCCTTCTTCAAAGTAGTCAATTGTGCTAATAGTTGATGCTCGAAACTAGATGTAGAAGATGCATCGTGATCGTCGAACAACATTCCTTTCCTTAGCAAGAAACCAAACCAAAGATGTATATAGACTGTCTTCCCATTCCCAAAAGGAATATGATTGAAGAAAATGTAAAATATATGAAGTCTTTAAATATTGCTCATATGTCTCCATGTTAATGCCGAAAGTTGTCACTTTCAAATTAGGCCTTCTAGACCATACTAATGAAGGTGACGATTCAGAATCTAGTAGAGATGTATGTAGAAATGGATCCAAAGACTCAAGTATCTCCTCTGAAGATAAAGATGTCTCATCTAATTTTTTCTCAAAAGTATGCACACTCATGTCAAACTACGGTGAATCATCATGTGGAGAATGGCCAAGAGGATCCAAAGGTTCCTCCACAAAAATTAAAGAAGAATCAACTTCATCAAAGAGAAGATGAATTCATGAATAACATCTCCCGAGTCTAAAAAATGAGACTCTACAAACAAACCTACAATTTATGTCAAGTAGTCATCTCGAGTAGCTATATTTGGAAGATAATGTAGATCTTGT
Source organism: Cryptomeria japonica (assembly GCF_030272615.1). Taxonomy (NCBI): domain Eukaryota; kingdom Viridiplantae; phylum Streptophyta; class Pinopsida; order Cupressales; family Cupressaceae; genus Cryptomeria; species Cryptomeria japonica. The sequence continues at coordinate 522,430,325 of NC_081406.1, forward strand.
TGTATTAAATCACAAGTAGCCATGAATGTAGTAATACAACTATTCTCAGAAGGAACAATAGATGGAGCAGAAGGAATGTGAGGTTCAAGAACTATATCACACGTGAGAATTACAAGGTTTAAGTAACCAAAGTTCTCAAAATCAAAATTCACACAAGGAGTGTGATCAACAACCAAAGGATCAAAACCATCATCAGGTGCAAAGTTTCAAAAGGTATATAACTAAGATGTATAATTGACCATCCTAGTAGCATTTATCTCTTTACTTTCTAAGTCTCAAATGATAAATAAAACGAGTGTAAATTCCAAATTCTTCCATATTCCACCATTGGTGAATTAATAGATCGAAAGAAGATTATTTAACAAATGAGTTACACATAAAACATCATTGAAAGTGCCATCCTCGATGCCAATAAAACCTTTCCCAATTACACACACGTAAGTGTTGTTTCTCATCAAAATAAGAGGTATAACACAAGGCTCAAATGAAGAGAACATAAATTGTGTAGAAGCCATATGGTGAGAAGATCCAAAAACTAGGAGTCATCTCCTTGATTCAAAACTTGTAGAAGCACAAAGAGCTTTACCTCTTTTTTTAGTTGATTCAAAAGCAATTCCTGCATGACCTTTTTCCTCAATATATCATGACTATTTTGAATGGGAAGAAGAAGTTGATTCAAACATTCTAGAAGGTAGATCAATGTTGTTCCTTTTAAGAATATGTTTTAGTTCATCAATATTCTCCTCATAGCAATAATGTTCTTCATGTCCATTCCTCTTGTTGTATCTACAATTAGACTTCTCCTTCTTTGATAATTCATGTTTTTAAAATGATTTATTCTATGCTTGATCTATATGTGGCTTTTTCTTCAATTTCTTTTGTTTCTTGTTATATTGTCTCAACTCTTTTAGTTCCTTGGGCTGACTAGCCAACAAGGCCTGATTCTTTGATGGCTTTATGATATTTATAGAAAGGAACTTTTGTTTTTCATTTATCAACATCTCAGAAAAAAGATTTAAATGAAGGTTAAATGTAAGTTGATCACATAATTAACCTATGAGTGTGAAAGCTAGAAACAAAATATGCATATTTAGGACCAAGTTGTTTAGTACATTGAACCAACTAAATGCCCTTTTTTGCAATGCCACATTCTTTACATTGTGCTCTCAAATCATTAACTCTAGTTATGAAATCCTAGATGTTGTCAAAGTTCTTTGGATCAAAGCTCATAAAATCATTGCCAATCTAAAAACCTCTCACCATTTGTTGTACCATACAATGTTTTAAACTTTTCCCAAGCTACACGTGAACGTTTACATTTTTTAATCTGGAACTTAAGATCAAGGGAAACAAAATTATAAAGGCATCCAAGAGCTTTTATTTTCTGTAAAGGAACCTTTAGAATTATCCATGTGTAGGAAAATAATAGCACAAGAAAGCATAATAGAAACACACACCAAGAGAGAACCCCCCCCCTTTACCCTTTCACTCAATCAAGAATCCCCCCAACAAAAAATTATTTGGCACTTTATAAATCAATGTGCTTATAATGTTGGAGTTGTTTTCCATAGTTTTACAATATCCAAAAATGTACTTAAATGAAAGAAAACTTGTAGCCTAATAATGACAATTTCCACATGACCCAAAAGAGAAATCTATGCAAATAAGCACCCAAAATCCATATGCAAAACAATAGACCAAATACTCATTGTATACACTCAAAATTGGCTATGAATAATTAAATGAATATTTATTATTTGCTTAATCTATATTCTTCTATTAAATAATTAATTTGAAATTATTAATTTATTTAATTCACTTTGATGCTTATTCTTCTATTAATTAATTAAATTGAAACATTTTATAAATTAATTCATCACCCCTTTCTTCTAAACCAATTCAATTAGATATCTAATATTTAATCATCCCCTATCCAATTCTTATATAGTCTCATCAATTAAATAATTTCTTGATTATTTAATCTCCAAATCCAACTCATCTCATCTCCACATAACTTCCTCTTTTGCCAACTCATCAATTATGTGGCTAAAGATATTAATATTTTTAAATATTAACTGATCACTTATCTTCAACTTCCAATTCATAAATAAAAGAATGTGTACATACATACATTTATCAACCAATCCTATATTTCCTCCACCATCCCTAAATCTTTGGAATAAGTTGAGTCCACTTGTCCTCACATCCCTAAATCTTCTCCAACCTTCCTACATTCTCTCAAGTCTTCAACTCCAGTCAAGGTGAGCCTTCTGACACTTGGCTTCTCCTTCCATCTTTTCCTCCATCCCGCATGTGTAGGAGGAACATCTTCCTCCTTTTTCTCTCACATTCCAACCAATCTCTTCATATCCATCAATCTTGCAATATTTAATCTCAACCATTGATCTCTGCCACATAGAATTTTTGCTTATGAAAATCTATAAAAAAAAAGACATTTCCAAAGCATTTTTAAAGCTAATAGTCATCTAGGAGTTATCTTTCATTCACGTGAGTTTTAGCAATCAAACATTTAAGCAATTCACTATCATTTTCATATAGCTTTTGCATAATCATTTAGCTTAATCATATCAACATCCAATTATCAGTTTATTCATCATTGTCATCTTTGAAGCAACCACAATGCATGTCTGAGAGAAAAACATATGCAACCAAGATCAAATTGTGATAGGACACAATGAGATAGCAGGATAGAGGTATAAGCTTTCAAGTTTTGTACTCCTTTATTTGTTTCATTGGTTAAGTTTGGAGTTTTCCCATAGCTTTTATCTTTATTATTGTTGAAAACTAACAAGTTACAAGTATATTCTGAAGTGAAATTCCAAGTTGACACACTCATAAAATATGACACAAGATATACCTTGGGAAAACCATCAAGACGGAAAAATCTCAGCCTCTAAAAGCATGCATGAATCATGTATCATTCAACGATAAACATTACAATACATCTCCAAAGCCTCCATGAATACCACTAAAACATAAAACCTCCTCAATGTATCATCTATGTGTCCAAGCATATAACCACACATCCCATGTTGTGCTTCACATGTGCACCCTTCTAGAGAAGACTCAAAACCCCAACTATCTAACCTTAAACAACTACCATTGTGGTTGATTTTATAGAAACAAGCTCCAACAAAACCACCAAGTGGTATTACATAAAACCATGGGATTACAAACCATTGACCCCATTTTTAATATAAGTACCAATGTTACAATACAACACATAAAGTATCCCCGAGAATTTTATCTCTAGTGATGAATGCCCATCTAGGCTCTCCTAGGTGCACCACACACACAATAATAAATAATAAATAATAAATATTATATAAGGTGTACAACACCTAATTCCTAACATTATTCCACTTGTTGTATACATTGCATAAGGGCTAACAAGTAACCTCAAATATGAACAAGGGAAAAAACCCTCTAGCCACATATACCATCAAGGAATCTAAGTGCTCCTTGTGCTCCATCAAGATACCAGCAACAAGAAACAAAGTGACCACATCTCAAACATGAATCCTCTCATTCTCCATCATGCCAACACCACTACACAAAGATAAGAAACTTTCCAAAGAGAAGCCACACAGTTTGTCATAAGGAAGCATAAGTTCCACCTTAACTAATATCCCAAACATAAACACTCAATCCAAAGGTATCGATATGCACTAGTACTCGTTAAGAACCATTATTCATAGTTGAAATAGCACCCACAACAAGTGCTAACACATCAAACTACCCATAGCACACATGTATACAAAACATATCAAGTGAATCTCATGTCATCAATATATACAACCCATGATGTGCAATTATAAGCTCCAAGTGTCAAACTTGTCAAGAACAACCATACACACCTAAGAACTTCCACTACAAAGGTAATGTCAAATCTGAAAATGATAAAGACATACAAAGATTTACTAATATCATCATATAAAATGTATAATCATAACCATGTATTATCAAGGAACATCTACAACAATATGCATAACTTGTAAACCAATAACATGCAAGTACAACTCTCACCACAAGTCTTCATTTCTCCCCCATGTTCTTCACACCCAACAAAATAAAGATATAAAGGAACATCCATGCCATCTTCCACATGACAACACATCACCACAAACTAGTGATCACCATGAATCCATACAAATCTCAAATCCAATGTAATGTCAAACCAAACGTCGGGGAAGATAACCAGTACCAAAGAGAGAAACTGCAAATCAAATCCTGTAGCATGTCCTTCTACATACACATCAAAATTCTAATTGTATCAAGTTTGATCTCTTCCATAAAACCCCAAAGAGAATAGCATCAACAAAACCCAAAAATCATTCAATCTATTAGACCAAACATGACCAAGAAGATCAAACTCATAATAACCATTTCCAATGAAGGAAATAAGCTCAGTACCATCTTCTAAACTTAACATCAATGAATATAACTCACAAAACAGAAGGAGATAAACATTCCATACACATTCCTCAAATGAACCATACAAAACAAAATAATTGTAGCTCAAAATCTGTAATGTCCCCACTTTTAATAAAGTTACTTAATTAAGTTAATTAATTAAGTGGTCCTAAATTTTAAATAATATCATAAGGACTTATTTAATTAATTAATTTAATTATTAAATAAAGGGTCTCAAATTAATAAAATAATAAACCATTGTCAGCCTACTTGTAACCCTTCAGGAAACTTCCCAAAGCTCTTTATAAGGCTGAGTTTGGCATAGTTGTAGGTATGGTGAATTTTATATTTTCTTTGTATCTGTGAATTCTAGTTGGAGTTTGGCAATGTTGCAGTTTCAGAGGTGCGAGATCCTCCCTATTCTGTAATCGCAGTTTTGGTGGTTGGCAACCACCCTAGTCTATCGTTGGAGATATCATTTATGATATTTTACTTTGTACAACATTGTCGAATCTATCCCTACCGTGTGGAAATATAATTACAAGTATCTGGTTCTTGGCTATTCAATGTTGTTGGTGTATACTTTGTGTTGATAATTCGTTCATGTATCTGCAATAATCTTATCGACGAAGGAATTATCGATGACTAGATCCTTCAATGGAAGTAATATTGTTGTACTGAGTATTTGGAAGTGTGCATCCTACTTTTTTGTACAAGTGGAACTTTACATCCGGAGCCAAAGCGTGTCGAGTGTCGCTAATTGAGGGCTAAAGGTGTTGAAGGTACTTTTCCCTCGAGTGCTTCCCTCAGGTATTTTCCCTCGAGTACTTCCCTCTATAATTGTCCTCAAGTACTCCCCTCGAGTACTTTGCCCTCGGGTATACTTCCCTTGGGTACTTCCCTCGATAATTTCCCTTGGGTACTTTGCCCTCGAGTATACTTCACTTGGGTACTTTTCCCTCGGGTACTTCTCTCAGTAATTGCCCTCAGGTATTTCCTTCGAGTACTATGTCATAAGAGAGTGTCGGTACATCACAGTGTACGTGATGTGTGGTGGAAATTTGGGTACCGTACGATTGGGTACATTACAAAATCCATCTGCACGAGAAGTCAAAGAATAAATCATAATGCACCTAAAAGGAACAATGGGAAATACCTCTCAAGTAGTAAACCACTTAGTAGACCAAGAGCAAGCAATGAGAATTCCCCTCCAATAAATTCATGTCATCATGACTAACTCTAAGAACAATCTCCTCTAAATTTCACACTAGGTGAAATTTTTCCCAGTCTTCCTACTGAAAGTGTCAACAATCTCAACACATGTCTCTAATCACAAGAGAACTCCAACCTTACCTATGTCTCCAAGTATCCATGAGAACCTATAACCAACCAATCCACCCCAAACTCTAAATGCAATAGATCACCATCATGAAGTACTCAATCAAATGGTCATGTACTCAATACAAAGAGAACCACCCAAGATCAATGTCAAAACTCCAACCAAAAACTAGGAGCATAAACATAGCATCATGATCTAACCATCTCCTCCTAGGATATCACATACTCCAAGTGAACATAGCATGGTCTCAAGAACAATGTATCATGTCAAAACTCTAAGCCAACATCAATGGAGAACCATGACATGATAATAAACATACTCTAAAACCAAATATGACCTATCAAAATCTCCTATCAACATAACGATAACCATCTTCTACTAGTGAAATTACAAATTTCAAAGACCCTTTTGCAACAACAAGATCAAGAGCTCCTCCAAACATTTGCAACACTAAAGAAGATCATCCACTATCACATGGTAAATATACATCATTGCCAACAACTCCCCCACAATCATGATATCAAGTCACACATGACATCATGATAACCATATCCTAAATGAGGATCATCCAGGTCTACACACATATAAGTGAAATGTCAATAATATCAAGTAAAACTAAGATCTCTAAGTCAAGAAGATACGTACAACCAACAACAAAATATCAAGAATTAATCCTACACCGACAATACATAACTATCAAAAGCTCTCACTAAAAAGTGTAACCAATTAATAACCAAGCTATCATGACATCATGATAAACCACATGCTACAAGTCCCAACATCAACTATCCAAGTAATATAAACATCATCCATTTTCTCATCTCAAAGAAAATATACCAATGAACTAAAGTCAAACTAATAAAGTCTACATCAACACTGAATCAAACCTAGTGGACATAGACAATCCACATTCAAGTCATCCCACTACAACTAAATAGATGATCAACCCACACAACTACATAACTCATAGATCAAACATTGAAACGTGCAAATTCATCATCATATTAGTAATATATAACTTAAGATGTCAAAGAGAATAATCATGTAGACTGCACGACTCAAACACCAAATCAACCTTAGATCTTATTTTCCAAACATGTCCTTTACCAAGTACCATAGTTAAGGAACAAAATCAAGGAGATAAGAAAAAACCTCATAACATCAAACCAAATAACCACCAAATCACCACAAACATGATCATGTCGTGTCAATGCAAAAAGTATACATATATAACCATGACATCATAATCAACACCAACATTGTACCTGCACTCAACTATCACCCATATGAGACTCCAAGTCACAAACCATATCCAACCATGTCCTCAAACCAAAGACAACATGTCTACCCCTCACCATCAAAATCCAACTCTAAAAATTATCTATAAACTTGTACCGGGAAGCACCAAATCTAATAATCAAATATAGCATCGTAAATATCTCATAAAAACGTGCACTCCCTCAAGGTTTTACCTCTTGACTCATCCATATGCTCACACAATCACATCTTGAATCTTAGGAACCTACAAGTGACCAAACACATACACAACTCTCCAAACTCATCAAACTGATAAAATAGCAACACCACTATTTAGTATATTGAACATTCTCTCCAATGCCTATTCAAAATCAAAATTTTAATTTTATATACAAACGTTATTACCAAAATTGTGTAAAGGAGAACATCCAACTTCCAAGCCTCAAAAACACATTAAAATGAAAAAAATAGGGAACCAAACCTATACCACTACATAATTCTTAGAACTAGATTTTCAATCAATATAAGAAGTCAAAATATTGACACACTGGGTGAAATTTATGCTTCGTTGAATAAAAACAACCAATTAGGCTATAAGGCAACAAATTGGTGGATTTGAAAATTTTTCCCAATTTGGTTTAATTTTTTATATTTCATTTTTTTTTTAAAAACCCAAAAGGGGTTAGCCCAGACTTGATGTAATCATCAAATTTGATTTAATATTTTCATCTTCAAAAGAAACTAGGGGTTGGCATTAAAACTTTGGCAAATTTATTTTAATATATTTTGAACTACATTTAAAAATTTAAAAATGCATTTAATAAAGTATTTGGCAGTTTAAATTTTCCATGGGCCATATTTTTAGTTTGGGAAGTGAGCGATGGGATCCCTAGCCAGTGAGGGGGCTATACCAGCAACCTTCTGGTTGGGGTTACCTACATACACAACATTGTGTATATCGACAAAATTGTGCAAGTGGTCTGTGGGGGGTGTGGGTACGTTCCCTCCACACACCCCCGCTCCCTGACATTTTTTTTGTATTATCAATTCACTTTGCAATATTTATTTCAATGACAACAAGAATTTTTTTGAATTTTTTTAAATTTTTTCCTCTTCAAACCTACAAGTTTGATGACCATGGAACCATTAAAGTTAAAAACATATATATTTTTCAACTTTGAGCAAAATATGTCAAGTATTATATCAAAGTTCATCTCTCAACTAACCTGGATCTAATGGTGAGGCCTATTTTTGCCCAAGAGGTTATTTATGAAAACTTTCTTCCAAAACCCTCATATGAATGCATATCCATAAAACCCATTTGACCCAATATTTTTCAAACCTCAAATCAGCAAATAACCCATCATAACAACAAACCTAGGGTGAACCCACAATAGTGGGTTACACTTTTTTGGATGAAATAATTTGACTCTTTTGTCCAAAACTCAATTTTAGCCACATTCTATCGAAACCCCCTTTCGATCAAATCCAAAAAAGAATTCAATACAAAATTTGTATCAAGGGGGTTCAATCGAACCCCTTTCAATAGAACATATGTTCTATCGAACCTCCATGTTAGAGATCTCCCCCCAAACTCTCTTCATTTCTACAAATTTTTAGCCTTTAAGGCTCAAATGGATGAATTTTGACAAACCCAAATGCATGATAGTAATACTCGAAGTGATCTTTCCAATGATTATTATTTTAATATATATTGAGTTTATTATGGTTTTTTTTAGATTAATTGAACATAGGTTTCACACCAAACATCAACTTTTGAGTTCAATGCTTATGAAAAAATAGGAAACAAATAAAAAAAATTCTGAAAATATCTATGCAAGTCCTCTTTCCAACGAAAAAAATAAATAATTTCAATACATACACAACAAGTTATGAGCGACCAAATGAACATATGTCAAAATTACAGTTAACTCGACTTCAAAACTTCATAAAATATGAAATATTGAAGATAATGTTATGTAACCAATTGCAAACTGTCACGACTCTATTTCTTAAATTACAAAATAATTTACATGTATTTCATTTATTACTCTCTCTCTCTCTCTCTATATATATATATATATAAAATAAAATATAATTTTTATTTATTTATTTTAAATAAAATATTATTATTATAAATTTATGTATTAATTATATATTTAGAAAAACTTTTAGCTATATATTTGAAAAAAAATAAAAAATAAAAAATAAAAAATAAAAAAAATTAAAAATAATTCATTCAAAAAATAAAAAAATTAAAAATAATTCATATAAATCAAAGTGATAACTATAGATGTTAAATAAAGCTTACTTTAAATATTTTATTAATATGAAATGAAAAGAAACATTATTATTTAGATAAACTAAAGTTATTATGATGCATTAAATTTCATGCATAAAGCAAATCAAAATAGTATTATTTAAAGTTGATGCTTTATTAAGAAAAGCACAAATTAAAAGTAAAATCAAATATTTAATTTACATCTAATAAACTTATAAGGAGAATAAAAGCACATACACTATTTTAAAACTAAAGCAAATTAGAAGAATTATCCCACGTGAGCTTTAAAGAGGAGGTTTATTTTAAAGATTAATAGTTTTTAAGAAAGTCAAACAAAACTCTTACTAGCTCACGCAAGAAAGTAGGAAAGTCATGCAAGAGTAAATATTAAATTAGTCTATAAAAATATTTCCTTAATGGAAGCTATCAAATTTCGAAAGGTAAGCAAGAAAATTTAATACAATTCATATCATGCAAGGCTCAAGACAGGGCAAAACGACATGCAGCTCATTTGAAACTGGGCAGTGATAAAATTAGAAGTGATGGAAATTAATAAAGGAGATAATTTGTATTCAAATGAAAGAGGGATTCATTCTTTTTGGCAATATTTTTCGTTCTTTTTTTTACTACTACCAGGAAGGGTATTGGCAGAAATATACACATATCAAATTCTTAAGATGAATATACTGCAAAAAAATACAGCGAAATATGAAATCTGGGGGGACGATTGGGGAGCAACAAACATAAGCGACCAAAGGATAGAAAAAGAAACAATCTAGGAAGCAAAGAGGAAAATCGATCGGAGTAGAGGACAACCACATAGAACTTTGGCCAAATCTTTCAGCGGTGAGCCAGGCTAATAGGAAAATATATGGAGGTGAGAAAGAAGAACTGAAAAACTTCTAAAAGATAATTATGGACACAAATTTAGGTATGTTATAATTTTTGAGTTGACCTGGTCAAAGTTTTTATATGAAAAGACATAATTGAAATAGGCTCTGAAATATAGTGTGTAATGTATTGATTTGTTCTTTACCGACAAACTGTTTTAGTGTCTGAGATCACCATTTACATATGCACTCCCTTTTGCCTTAGTATTTTATACACTCTTTAATTACTTTGCTTTACACCCGTAGTCACCTATGCATGAGTCTCTTAAGCTCTTTTGAAGCCAATTCCTTTGAATAATTTGTGTGCTTTTCCTTGCATGAGAGAGTAAGGACTTCAATAGGTTGTAAATCTGTCTCTTTCTCCAACAGTTCTAAGATCTTGATTTTAGATCCATGAATTAATTGTTAAGAACTAAATATTTATTTATCATATATAAGATTCAAAATATCCGTAGAATTTCTTTTCACATAACCAAGGATCTTAAATGATTGCATGGGGACCGAACGACTTAATCTTGATATGTCCTTGCAAACTCGGTATGAAAGTTTTCTCTACCTATCCCAAGGCATAGGTACCCTTTGTATTTTTGCATGCAAATGTCGATACGTTGTGCAAGATTTTGATTTACCATGCATGAAGGTTGTGTTTGGTATAATTATTAATGATGTAAAACATGCATGTTGATTTGCTTATGACTTAGTTTAAAAGTAGCTCTTAACTAGTAATAGGCTTGATCTTGTTATTCTCTTAGCTAGCAAAGGGGGTCTACGTGTGTAAAACCACAATACCTTAAGATGTGAGGTTAATCATTAGATGCTTATTAATTGAAATGATTGAAACACTTATATTAAAGCCTTAGTTCTCATGATGATTCACTAATGGGGATGGTGAGCTTAGATCAAGAATTGAAGTGTTAGGCTAGTATCTTTTGACATTGGTAAGATGTTTCTTATCAAAAGGTACAATCCTTTTTCCTTTGACATATATTTTTATAGTTGCATAATAGTTCATAATGCAATAAGTGATAACAATATTCCCTAATTTTACATGTAAATGCATTGTGTTATGTTTACCTCTTAGTACAGTTGTGTTAAGGTTGAATTTGATTCTATTAATAATACTTATGGAAATATATATATATATATATATATATATATTTGATTAGACCTATGTAGTCTTCTATGTTTTGTTAGCTTCTACATGCTTATGAATGCATGATTGTATACATATGTCTTCTTTAAATGGTGATTGATAATTACTATGAAGTCACTATGTTTTTCTTGTGATTGAAATGAAACTGTGAACTTGAAATGACCTCAGACTAGTTGAGATATACTCTACAATGAGATCCTTAATAAGGTATCAAGGGCAAGGATTATTGATCTATTTTTGTGAATGTTCATGTATGTTTTTGATATGTGTACCTTGTGGCTCAATTGTGATTTAGATTGGATTCTAATTTTGTATGATTTTTAAGCGAGGAGTGTTGCTTCCATCTTCCTATGTATTTTATATGCATCTTGTGTGTCTTAGGTTCATGCTTTAGTATTAGATGTATGCATGTCACACTACACAATATTCCATTACTCCTCCCAGAATCACATTGCTAGTCTTCCTCGTGCTGGGTTGGGTATATTTCATGTCACGGAAGATTCCGGGGAAGTGTAACTACTTCGTGGTAGGGTGGAAACGCGCTCTGACAATGTTCTTGCCCATGATGTGTTTGAGGGATCTACAGATGTCGAAAGTTCTTGTCAGGGTGGTCATCATGATTTGGTCCTTGTATATTTATTGTTTTCGACCTTGTGGTTTAGTGTAAAGGTATATGTTTCCTTATGCTTATCTTGTTGTCAGCTTATGTAATTTGACTTCATATGTTGAAATGTAATTTCTTGTCTCTAATCTTGTATATCTAGACATGTGCTAATGATTTATTATTAATTATGTGTACTTTGTGGATTATGTTATTTTGAAATTATGGTGGTCTTTACACAAACATTAGATATGGATGTTACAAAACTAAATTCAAAATAATCACATTCATATCTATTTTAGACAAAAAGGCATACCATACCAAATGAGTATCACTCTTTAAAATGTTGTTTTTTTGTAGAAAACTAGTTTTCGAGGGAGAGAAAAATGGAAACAAATTGATTCTAAAAAATTTCAAAAAAAATGTATTTAGAATCTACACACAAAATGTCACAAATCACTAGTTCACATCATCTACAAATTCCTTACGGTTTAGAAGTAATAGGTGTCCGAATGTGAAGTTCTTTTTGAAAATGAATATTGCAGTGTCAAAGTTGGCAAAAAAGTGTAACCCACTGTTATGGGTTCACCCCCCAAAACCCCTCATATTTAAAATAAACAACCTACAAAAACCTCATATCTTTCCATGTCTTTCATTCTCTCATGCAAGTCCATAGATTCAAACTTAAACAAGATTTGCTCAATCTAGGGCTATCCAACCACAACCATGGCTCTGATACCAAATGAAAGGAAACTTGCAGCCTCATAATGACAATTTTCACATAACTCAAAATAGAAATATGTGCAAATAAGTACTCATAATACATATGTAAAAGAATAAACAATATACCCATCAAAGATGACACCAGAAATACCATGGGAAATCCCTTAAGAGGGAAAACAACAAGCTTCCAAAGGCATCCACAACTCATGTATTATTCAGGAATAAACATTGCAATACATCTCCAAAGCCTCCATGAATACCTTCAAAGCATCAAGCCTCCTCAATGCATCCTCAATGTGTCCAAGCATGTAACCACAAATCACACGCCATGCTTCACATATGCACTCTTCAAAAGAAGACCCCAAACCCCAACTAGCCAACCTTCAACAACTATCCTTGCAGTTGGTTTTATACAAACAAGCTCCCACAAAACCACCAAGTGGTATTACATAAAACCATGTGACTAAAAAAATTGAATTACAAACTATTGACCCCACATTTAACATAAATCCCAATGCTCCAATTGTTATTAACAAGGTTTGCACCCTTTATTGAGCTATCAACTTGGCAACCTATTGAAACATGGGATGGTCTAATAGAGTGTGGGCTTTGATTCTTGAAACCAACCTCTAAGAAGGGTTGGTTCCCTTTAGTACCTCACCTACTCTAGAACTTGTTGGGACAAGGGAAAGGAAATGCTTAAAAATGAAACCTATATCTATGATGGTGATGCACTATGATAGTTGTTCAAACTTATACTTGTTGTTTGATACACAATGTTTTCAAGGAATCAAATATTTGGTCACACAACTCATAGTTTATACATGTTATTGCATAATTAATTCATGAGAAGGTTGAATGCTTTCATAGTTTTGAAAGAAAGTAAACTTTTACACAACTACAAGCTACTTACATTCATTGCACAGCTCATAACCTACAAAAATCATGAATCCTTTTGCCCAAAGGTGCTAAAATGGGATATACATTAGAGGAATTGACCAAAATCATAGGATTATATATCAATCATGGAATTGCACACAAGATAACAACACATGAGAAGGTAAAATAATTGAGATTTATTGAGAAAAGGTGTTATAATAGTAGCACATGCCTAAATAATTCATCCTATTGCTTTGAAAAATATCAAAATAAATGTTATTTTTAGTAAAAAATGATCAGTTTATGAGTTCCAAAATAATACTCTACTGAGATAAGAGCTAAGAACAACTACATATATAGGCCAAAAGTAAGTAAGAACTAACTACCAAAAGCTACTCTTGGCATATTATATCAGCTATGCAACAACTTCCTCTTGTCTAGGGACATGCGTTGAAGGAAGATTGGCATGTGTTGGATTTAGTTGTTGATTCAACCTTCTTCTTTTGGTAGTAAAAGAATCATTTCCTTGTTATGTTTCAGAAAACCCCAAGGTGGTGTCTATAGAAAATGCTCTTCCTTATTTTACTATTTTGAAATCTCCATAACTTTATTTGTTGAAGGCTCCTTAATTGCCTTAAATTAATCTAGCTAAAAAATATCCTTCATGCTTGGTAAAATAGGTGACTTGACCAAACAGTCTCATAGATACTTTCCACAAGCTTTCTATGCTTTATATCTCAACAAATTGCCCCCTATATTTACTCGACCTATTCATAACTACTCTTTACCTCTTCCAACTATAGCAACATCCCATCTTTGTTTGTTTAGGACCTATGGTAAATAAATTTGAAGATGTTTGAATGGCCTAGGAGGGTGTAAGAAGCAACTCAAACTAATTCTTCGACATGTGTGATCCATTTGTGGTGTACTCCTTAGTTGAATTATACTCTGCACATTTAGCGTGTTTTGGCTTCTACCACAATGTATTAATCTTAAGTTTTGTCTTCCAAGCATTATTCAATTGTCACATTTGTTCATCTATTGTCTTATTGCTTCACGATGACTGAATTTGTATGTCTTTTAAGCCCCTTGTTTCAGTTTTAATACTTTTTGAGCATGTTGACAATGTCTTTGATGGCTAGGGTTAATAGGACTATCATTCACATTTGTAAGAGAACCCTTTTGATGCCTCTATCATGTGATCGTGATAGTTCTTTCTTATGATAATGTTCTCCATGAAGCTTGGCTATTATAATATTGATTTTACTACCACCTCGTTGCCTCATATCTCTTCTTAATTATGGTCTTCCCTTTTGACTGTGCACAATTAACCTATGATGCTTTTGTTTACCCACTGCTCCTTAACCTTTGTATGGCCCTGGCAATCAATTTTTTTTCATTTGTCTTCTAATAGATTGAATTTGATCCTCGAGGTATACTCTTCATTTCTTTTTTCTCTCTCACTTTACTATCACTCTTCTTATGTTTGTCAAGAACTTGCTTGTTAAACTGCGTGCAATTGTTACCGTGATTTTCACTGTCATGAGCTATGGCTTATAGACTATGCTCTTTGAACTATTGTTGCATTATGTCTTAGACCATCTCTTGCGTGATTTAGTCTATATTTCATTGACATTACCTCTATTTTCATTACCTTCAATCTTTTAATTGTTAATCATGTATTCATTGTGTTCTATCTTGGAGACTGGCCTTGTACTTTTTTGCTATTATTTTTACTTTTGTGGCTTTAGACTATGACTATCCCGGAGGACCGCATTTTTGCATTTTGACTGTGTATGGAACCCTTGAACCTACAAAAGGTCATCCTCTTATTATGGACTATCCATGATTGTCATCTAACAATCTTTTTCACTATTACATCTTATTGGTTGCCTTTATCAATCATAAAACAATACTCTTTCCCCTACATTTAGCTTTCTCATTCATTATTTTATGACCTTGTATATTGTGTATCTCCCTTGAATTCTATGTCTTTTTTAAGAATAGGTTCTATTTTGTCACTATTCTTTAGCATGTGGTCTTCTTCTCATCACTTTCTTCCCTCCCTTGTACTATTGATAGTCTTACAGCCTTGCCATATCAACTAATATTTGTTATCTTTCTATACACACAGTCTTTTAACTTTGCTTAACATACCACAATATTTATTGGATTGGAGATTTGTCATGCTTGATTTTTATCATGAAATACATGTGTCATGCCATACATTGTATGGTATGATCAATGCCCATTTGATATTTCTCTTTGGAGTTTTAACTATTCTTGATCATATATTATAAGAATTTGTCTTTTATGGTCTACTAGACTTATATGATACTCTTGGTAGCTTTCACTTTGCTTTTGATATCATTACTATCACATATCCTTTGGGTATATTAGACCACTCCATTGATTTGTATTTGTCCTTCATGATATATTTGACCTCCTGACATGATTGGCATGCCTCATCTTTTACTACAAACTACCTTTCCATATTTGTTCCACTTGTTGATGAGATGGTTTTCACTTCTACCAACACATATTAAAATCACAAAGTGTATCATATCCTCTTTTAAATAAGGTCATAAATGTTAGGTCTTGACTGTACTTGGATAACTCGGTGAATGATATGATAAGTTGGTAATCACAAAGGGACTTATGCATCTACAAAGATGGCTAACATTTGATATAACAATATGAGTGATGCTCTTCTTAAACTAACTGAAATAAAAGTCAAAATACAGGATTAAGAGACTCTAATCTAAGACATATGGTCAATGATAGTAATGGTTGATGATGCCTATATATAGATTTATCTTAAAATTGAAACTTATTTAACTAGAAACAACTCGCAATGTGACATAAATAGTACAATCTTCAAAGTAAAAATAAGATTTTCAAATCATGAACATGCATTCAAATACCCAATTTAAGCACAACCTAAACAAACATGCACAATTGAACTAATACCCAAAATTAGGTTCAGACTAACCATATACTGTAGCTCATAATCAGCAAGATATAAATCATATGAACCAAAAATCCATCAAATATCTTCACACTTAAAATTAAGACCACTTAAATTTAACTAATATTGAAGAAAGGAACCGTGCAGACGAGATAAAACAACTGGTAAAACACCACACTTCAATGATTTATTCATTTGCTTCTAATGCTGGGTATAACAATTCATGTTCAACAACCTCCTACAATGAGAGATGCATAGGCCTTTTATAGATTTTACAATTTGAATCAATAGATATGATCAAATCCTTTCAAGTGTCGAGATTGAGCTTCTAGAAACCCTACCTAACTATATTTACTATTTTATAACCACCTCCACTATAGGACAAAATTTTACACGTCTCAAGTCACAAAAGGATGAAATAACAACTTTTCTAGAAAAATAATAACATTGGCTTTATAAAATTTAAATCAAATTTAGCTAAAATATTATCATTTTGATTACAATAAATTATTTCTCTTTGAAATAAATTAGCTTCCATTTGTATCCACTTGCCTTTCCTAAAATATTGAAATGATGTCTTTGTAAGCATTTATCCTCTTGTAACATCTTCCTACAACACTAATTTGTTTCTCCCCATAGGACTTCGAGCTTAGGAAATCTCGTTGTCTTTTCAACATTGTAGAAGTTAGACTCTCTAGTTACACATTCTTCCTCCTCTTGATTTGTCTAGTTTGGTTGTCACTTCAACACATTTTTTTATCACTCTAAAATCATTTGTACTAGAGAAGTGTTATTTTACCTAATACATTATGTACATGTACATCCCAATTTTCTGTGATTATGAGATGCTTTGAAAATCGATCCAACAATCAAAATTGATTCCTTCCTCACATTTAGTCAATCCTCTGATATTGTGCCCATACTTCACTTTCGTAGTTCAAGTAGCATTTATTAGTCCTAGCTCTTTTCAGTCAATTTCTCATCTTTGACCTTTTCAAAGACATCTAGTATGCAAGAAAACTAACTTGGGTTAAACATTATGAACTCACTACAACACATAGGAGTAAGCATCATCTAATGCAAACATTATCATGCAAATAAAATATCTCTCATGACTATTCACCGTTAATTATTTCATAAGAGATCACACATATACATTAATATCTTGAAAGAATCATCTAGTTCATTAAGTCATGAAACATATAATTCATTGCATTGAACTATAAACATTCATCATCCATTCTCAATTTTTTTCCCTGTATCATGAACTTGGGATGCTTTATGCAATTTGGATTCATTGAAATAGCTCATTCTTTGTGAGCTATGTTAGAAAACTTAGCCCTTTTACCTTCATGGTTTTTGACCTTCCCTCTTGGTCTAGAAGGTTGGTCCCTTAAAATATTGATGGATTGCCTATTAACAACTCACTTTGTTGTTTCATCTCATCATGGAACTTGAGCCCTTAAAATGTTAAGGGATTTGCACCATGAGCTTAGGTAATTCCAAGTTTCAAATATCTCCACTAAACTCGGCTTATTATTGTTCATTGTAGAATTAAAAACAGAAAGCAATCACAAGTCTGATATTTGTCATTGCAAAAAGGAACAAGAAATAAACCAATAACTATTAACACTGGTATGTTGTATTAGTTATATTAAAAATGCTAGAGAATTATATATAGAACTTATATTGTTGTATGTCAGACCCATATATATTAGATTCTAGAATTCATGTATATAACAATAGCTCTTTAAAGTAATCCTTAAAAGTATATTGAATAAAATACCTTGAAATGCATTACTTTATTTGCAGCATTCTATTCTATTCCTGTCATAGCTGCCTAATAATTATGATGTGCTTAGGAAAAGACCATACTTATCATATTAGAATCAATCATACCTTATTGGGAATCAATCACGATTAAGTATGAATAATATATCAAAGTTATGCATCAATCATTATAAATATAAAAAATGCTTCTTTAGATAATATAAAAATATGTTTGCATCATAGGAATACACCCTTGTGTAGGAAGGATATGGACTGTAATGAAATGGTAATGAGGGGCTCATAAGTAGGCCATTCTAGGATGACCAAAGTGGTATCTAGAACTTGGAGGGACCTTACACAAAGGAGTTAATGAACCCAATTACATTCTCTACCCATTCCTCACAAGTCATGATAACATGGGCAAAATGGACTTGATAGGCAGCAAGTGTGAGCCGCCAAGTGAAGCAAGAAGGTTGTAGAAGGCAACCTCTCTTGGGCTCGGTGTAGAAATGGATCCAAGAAGACCTTCATGTCTCTTTCTCTCCAACACTTATATTTTATAATTTTAGTGTTTTATCTAACCCTAACAATAAGATTAATATGTATTTGTATTTGTTCTTATGCTTTATATGCAAGATCTACACGCAAGGGTGTAATGGCCCACTTGTCTTAACCCAAAGTTTTTGACTATTTTTTATTTCATTTCTTTAATTATGTTTGATTCAATCACACACTCAGGTACATCTATCCAAACGGGATTGGAATCCATCCAACCTGGATGGGCATCTAACCATATGGGTTAGGCATCTGTCCATATGGGACATGGGGTTTCATTTATCCAATTTGAGATAGGAATCTACCCAAATGGAGTAAGCATCTATTCATAAGAATGGGAAGTGCTCTAGTCAGAGATAGACTCATCAAAACCATCCAAGTCTTGAGTCACTCTCTAATGACTACACTCCTCTCTAGGAGTGCACCGAGGTCATCATCCTTAGGAGTAAATAAAAAATAAAATAAAACAAGCTTGAGTTCAGTCTCATAATTTAGCCTAAAGCCTTGGGAAGTCAAGCGAATCCATACGGGATTCCTTCTATGTATGCATTGAATTACTTTTAATCTTCCAATTAGTGTTTCTATACCCTTTGATTGAAAGACCAAGGAGGTTCGAAACCAACTACTCACCCTTAACCAAAATCCTAATCCCCATCCCCGAACACCTGAGTACTAGGGACAACTCCATCCCTAGACTGCCTACATACTCATTTTGGCATGGGATGAAGGCGTAAAGTATGTAGTTTTGGTTTCTAACTATGGTTTGATGTAAATTGTTTGGTGGGTATGCAACCCTTTCTAGGGTCAATGTCCCAGGCAGTTTCTTTGCGGTTGCTACCCATGATGGTAGCTCTATAGCAAAACACTCAAGGCGGCCCTCTTCTCGTGGCTTAAAACAACTAAGTCATATTTCCTATCATATGTGTCACTTTTGACCCATTATCATCCACCAAAATTCATCAAGATAAATAAATTCCAAAAATGTCACACACAACCAACCCTAATAGGGTTTTCTAAGGTTTAACTAAGCGGATGTAAATTCATTTAAAATTTATCTTTTTATATTATCTATCTAAGGGGGATTACCCGCCCCTTGGATTTTAAGTTCCAAATGACCCTTATTTCTCCCCGATTATTTATAGGGATGATGCCACAAACGTCGTTGTTGCAACTTTATTCGGCGTTAAGTGCAGTAGTTCAACACAACGACATTACCTGTAAGCATGACCCATATGCACCATAGATACTGAATGTTGCTAAGGTTTTTTTTTCCAACTCCACTTGTTTAATTGTCTATCTAAGAATTATAACTATATTTATGCAAGCTTAAATATCACTATACTAAAACAATGATGAAAATATAACTATTTCATGCAAGGATTTAATGCTTGGAAATTACACTTAGAATTCTAATTCTATAAAATGAAAGGAACACTTGCTTGAGAATGAAAGTAACAAAGAAATTATATATATTTTTAAAGGAAAATACTATTAAACCTAATTACTTGACACATAACTTTGCATTAAGGAACAAGTATTCAGCTTCTTCAAAAGAAGGAAATTTTATTTAACCTTAATTCACATTGTGCATAAATAAATCTATCACATTTACTTGGATGAATAAATTAATTAATTCTCAATACTTATACTAAATTAAAGGTACCAAATGGTATATTTTGATGACCAATATTAATAAGGGAATCAAGTATTGAATGTCTTGAAGTATTACTTATTGAAAATCAATCACTAGTATGGGATAAGTTTTCTATTTTGAGTAGTGCCAATGTGTTGTTGAATTATCTCAAAGGTGTATCTTTGATGCAAATTACCATTTATTTTCTTAATCAAGCTAATTTTATTTTATAAGGAGATTTAATTAACACGATAAGAATAGTTAATTCAAGGTAATGGAATTGCTTCATGTTTAATTATCCATTGAAGCTATATGTTTCAATTAGTATTTTTGTCCATTAAAATAGAATTTAATTAATTATTTATTTTTAATCCCAAAATAATTAATTTTTCATCATGAAGAATAAATAAACTTCCTAGAAAAAGGTGTTATTGGGATGATGCCTCTGGGTGAGTGGCTCCAAAGCGGGAAAAGTTTTTTTGAAAATAAACAAAACAGGTATCATAGAGATTGGTAGAGGGATTGGTAGGTTCAGGACAAGCGGTTTAGTAGAGATGGGCAAAGGGGTTGGCAGGTCCACAAAAACAATTTTAGGAAAGATTGGCAGAGGGGATGGTAGGAACATGCTCGAAAGGGGTTTTCTACTAGTCTACAGACTGAGAGAGGCAAGCATCCTCACTTCAAATTTTCAAAACCAAACTAGGTGCCCTTTCAAGGCCCTTCACGTCCTAATAAGGGGAAATAAGAAAAAATTGATATATGTCAAGATGACAGAACCATATGGGCAAACAAAAGGAGATGTAAGATAGTTTGGGTATAGGTTATTGCAACGATCCTGTAGCCTTGACTTTTCCAAATAATATTTCAATACATGAAAAAGGCTCAATCTTGGGTCTACATAGGGGATTCAAACAAAGGAAACAAGGTTTTCCATCATTTGCAAATAAAATCCCTCTGGGACCTCCCTTCAAACCAAAGCGAGAAACGTCATCTTTTTCAACGCAATGGAAAAATGGTAAGGGAGATGCCAAACAAGAATCCTTGCAAATAAAACAAATGGGCTCTGCAAAGCACCAAGGAGACACTCAAAGTATGGGTCAGAAATAAGGTAGCTATTCAATAACAGATTGAACCCTTTTTACCCTTCAAATGTTGGAAGAGGAGATAAAATGGGTACCTACAAGATTGTCGTTTCAGAAGAGTCCTTTGTTGGCATTCTACACTCTTATGAGAATAGTTGATGTTGTCATTGATGGAAACCAATTGGAAATCATCTGGAAACCAACCGACATATACAGACATCGGCAATAGACTTCTACATACACCAACAGGCACTTCACCGGCATTGGCAATAATGCATACTGACACTCAGGCCAACATGGAATAAACTTTTATTTATTGTTTTGAATTGTAATTATCTTTTATAAAAGCCAACATGGTACATTGTAATAGACTTATATATGTATGAGATCTTTTAGGTCATTTTGGATAGGAGATAGATGTGAAGTATAAGGCAATTTTGTATAAGGTGATATAGTTGACAACGAAGGTTTTGGTTATTGACTGAGCTTAAACTGGTACTGAACCTGGCATGAGAGATGTTGTTTTGAAGCAGTACATTGTATTGGATTCTGATAATCCATTTTGTAGTCAGTGTGACTCTTTATTGAGCAATGTGCTCTAGGTTGTTGGCCTCCTTGCATGTGCAAGCCCCTCATTGTAAGTAGTATTTATTCATTGGCCAGTGAGTAAATATTGTGGGTCACAAATACCACCGAGGTTTTTCCCACACCGGGTTTCCTCGTTAAATATCTTGTGTTATGGTGTGCTCCCTATGTTGTCTATGTTATTCTTATTTGCTGCATTAATTCTTATTAACCGGTACACTATTTTGGGATGCAAAGTTTTAAATAAGTATAAATATTATGATAACCGGTTAGACACTGATTCACCCCTCCCCTTCTCAGTGTCTTTGGGACTGTCATTGATTCTAACAATTGGTATTAGAGCTTCGTCCTCTATTTTCAAAAGCCTAACAACTTGAGAAAGATTTTGACACCGGTATAAATGGAGAACTTAAGAAAACAATTGGAAGGAGCTCTTGAAGATTTTGATGCAGAGAAATTGAAGAATATCAAACTTAAAGATGATCTAAGGATTGCACAAGAATTCATTAAAGGACTTCAGGAGAATTTTGCTATAGCACAAAATAAAATAAAAGAACTTCATGAGAAGATGCAGAAAGATGATGATAAAAAAGAAACTCTTAGAGATAGTGCAAACAAGTTGAGACAAGAAAACAATATTATGAAGAATGAAATGCAAGATATGACTATGAGGTTATGTAAAGATATTGAAGACATGAAGAAGAATGAAGAAGACTTGACTAGGAGACTTAATGATGTTGGAAATGAAAATATGAGACTTAGTCATGAAAATGATATGTTAAAGACAGATCTAATTCACATGCAACATGATAAAACTAAGCTTATGATACAAGTTGGAATTCTGGAAAATAAGTTGGCTATTGCAAATAAGCACAAAGACAAATTCAAGAAAAGTTCAGAGGAGCTTGATGACATGCTGAAAAGTCAAAAGCCTAATGGAGATACTAATGGACTTGGATTTGAAGCTGGAGAAAGTTTTGGTACTGCAAACAATGAAGATTAGAACAAACCGGTAAGAGAACTTAATGCTTACAAATTTAATGGAAAATGTTTTAATTCCAACAAATATGGTCATAGAGCAAATCAGTGTAGATTTAGAAATAATCAGAACACAAACTCACCCACCGGTCAATGTTCCAAATGCAACAAAGTTGGTCATAATTCAGAAAATTGCAGAATGAATGTGAAATGTTATGTTTGTGGAAGATTTGGACATTTATTTAATCAATGCAGATCACAAACCGGTCAAGAATATGGAAAGGATATTCAGAGGAATAATGTTACTTGTTATGCTTGTAACAAGATTGGACATATTGCTAAATTTTGTAGAAGAAAGAATGCACCGGCAAACAATATGAGATCTAGCTTGAAGGGAAAAGAGAAGGTAGAAGAAGTAAAGCAAGAATTTTCTAAACAGTGGATTAAGAAAAGAGATCAAAGAACTGATGAAACTATATCTTCACCAGTAGAACAAAGTAATCCTCCATCGGTGGGAGATTCTTCATCTAACTGAGGAATAATCCCTTGGGGGTATGGCAGTGAATTGAAAAACATGCATTCTACCCTCGATTAATGGTGAGAAGATACATTTCTTCTTTACCGACAGGTGTGTTAAGTTTTCACTTAATCGGCGAGTATTTAATGATGTTTTGAAGAATGTTTTGGCTATAAAGCACTGAGAAAACCCTCATTTCAAACTCACCCAACATTCAAACTTTTTTGTGAGCTTGAAATTGAGCAAAGGCATTCAAGGCGAATCTGGGAAGTGTTTTTCAAGCATTTAGCAAGCTTCCGGATAAGAGGTATTTTTCCTAATGGTTGCTTCATCTTTTGTTCCTGAATTTATTCTGAACCCTACCATTGTGGAGAATGTGAAATGCCCTAGGCCCGTTTTCAAGATATTTCTTGAGATTGCGAAGCAAGACGACTCTGTAGGATCTTTTTCAAAAATACCTAAGGGAGTAGCATTTGCAGAAGACCCTAGGATTTATATACATTGCAATATAGAAGATCTAGGATTTGAGGAGTTAATGAAAATGTTTAAGGTCATTTGTGGAGATTGTGGAGACTTTAGGTTTTGTGGAGATACCGAATATCCCTCAATTTCTAGAGGAAGTGGTAAGGATTGTATTGAGTAGAGCACATGGAGAATTATTATGGTTGGATTTTGTTTGTAAGATAACCCGACAAGCAATTAGGGCAGTTACTGGTTTACCCTCAAACAGTAGTAGACCTGATAAGACAAAGAAGATTCCCAACAAAATGGTGACAAGCCTAACCGGAGCAACATCTAATAATAGATCACTTAGAGTAAATGACATTAAGGACATCAATGTAAGATATGTAAGTATGGTTCTTGGATACAAAGCCACACATGCTAACAGACTCAATTCAATTTCCAGTCTTTGTATTTACAGTGCACATGAAATGATAAACAACAATGCTAAGATAGATGTGTCTGAATGGTTAAAAGATGAGCTTATCGACAACCTGGAAAAGATCAAGGGAGACAAGAAGGGTAGTTTCCGCTTTGGAAACCTTTTGGTATGTTTAATGTTATATTTCACCAAAGAGATCCTCGGTACAGGACCCAAAGACTTTGGTTATGATATACCGGTAGGAAAATAACTACAGGAAGCTTTTACCGACATGAGAAGTACTAGAGACAACAACATAACTGATTATTTTAAATCTTTCCAATCTAAGATAAGAGCTAGAGTAAGGATTCCTCAAAGCATAGTTGAGAGATATGACAAGGAAATCTGCTTTGTCATTAAAAGAGATGAAACCTGGATGGAAGAAGTATGCCCTAGAACTATTTGGGTTACTGAAATGGGTTATGAGGTTGATCTACATGTTCTAGAAACATATGCAAAATAACTGCTTGATGTACCAAGAGAGCCATATGAAGAATTCTTTGGAAATGCAGAAACCATAGAGAATAAAGTATCTATGTAGGAAAGGACTAAGAGAAGAGAAAAATACATTAGGGATGCATCCAAGAAAGTAAAGGAAATCAAAGAAAATGTCATGAACCTAAGTGGCATATCGACTATTGAGCTTGAAGGACTTGAACCGGAGGCACATATTACACCGGTTGACACATATTCTGATAGTGACAGTAGTAATGCAACTGAGTTCAAAAGAATGGAAAGGAAGAGAAAACCCTCACCGGTACCCTCTCCTTCTTCGAAGAAAACAAGAACATTAAGGAAGAAACAACAGGTGGTTAGGGAACCCAAGAAGAAGCTTGCTCCAAAGAGAAAACAAACCCCACATTGAATGATTTACTGAATGAAATAATAGAGGAAGGTAATTTTTGTAATGTGAGCAAATGGTATACTTCTTCAAATGATACTGACATAAACACTATTGAAGAAAGCATTATTCTTCACTTAGACATTTATAAGAAAGTTTTGATTGAAGTTGTTGAGAAGCTACCAAATGATCTCTACATGAGATTTGAAGCTAAAAGGCTATCAGTGATGGAATTAGACAAGAAATTGAAGGTTGAAGCACTCTTGGCAGTTCACCCAGTTAACTCCAAAGAAGAAATTGATGAACTTATTTCTGAGGCTAACCGATCAATATTTGCTAGTGGACACTGACAGGTAAGCCTGATGGCTGGAAGAGTGATGGAAATTGCAGATGAGACTATAGATAAATGGGACATATTCTTTGTGGAGAAAGATAAACAAGAGGAAATGAACAGACCTAAAAAGACATTCAAAGTGTATCAGAAAGACAAGGACAAGGGTAAAGGAAAAATTGGTGGAGTTCCAAACATTAAGATTATTGACAATCTTCCACCACCACCACCTTTGGATACTGCACCGATACATTCAGAAGATCCACTGATTATTAACACCGAAGGTATTACGCATGATGATACTATCCTGAATCAGAGATACTTTTTACAATGAATGTGGATACTCAAGAGGTAAACATTGTTGTGGATAAAGATAATTCATAGGTTAAAGTAGACATTGTTGATAATGAAAAGATTTCAGAGGAACCGACACAAACAGTTGACTCTTAGAAACCTGAGATCCCAACCCAAATAGAGCTACCGTCAGAGACTGAAAAACCTATTGAAGATAAAGGTACTTGCATAGAGCCACCAGAGACAGAGATACTGGCATGAACTTTCAGAGAAACAAACTGAGGCAGAGGTACACATAGAAATAGAGAAACCGGCAATCATCGTGACATTGAAACAATTTGAGAAACCTTTGCAGGTTGAGATGCAAACCCAAACTGATCCACCAGAGGAAAATGCAAGCAAAATGGATACACCTGATGGAAGCAAAGAGGTAATAGAGATAATTGGTCAGACATCAGACACATCTACAAGTGAATTCAGACCTACCAATGTTACATAGGTACTTTTGGATTTAATCAGGAAGATAACGGATTGCAATGCATTGGCCTACAAGGTAATTGACAACACTTTACCTATTCTTAAGTTGATTGCACCAAATTGTAACATAGATCATATTAAGCAATCTTTAGGTAAATTAGACACATTGTCCAAATTTATTGTTGATAATGTAATAACTATTGACAAGGTGAATGAGGACACAATTAAGGAGAGAGTTGAAAAAGAGAAAAACAAATTCTTTGAAGACACTATAAAGAAGTGTATAGAACACTTGAATACAGTATTACCGATACTTAACTCTACAATTTTGGAATACAAGGAGCTATATAGGGAAACATGCAAACCTCACCTTTTGACAAAGGACATAGATAAGGAGATCAGTAAAACACAGAAAGAAATTGATGACATAGCTGATAATATAATTGGTTCATCCAGACATATATCAGTTATTGAGCAGGAAATGACAGGTTTTGAGGAGAAATTAGAGAAACGTGAGAAAGAGAAGGCAAGGATAAGTTCAAATGCCTGGGAACTTAAAGATAAACTTGGTCCTAAGTTGGACAATCTTATATCTCAGAGAAATGAAATCTCTAAGGCATTAGTTCAAGGAGAGAGATCACCGGAAAAACACATGCATTATCTCACCGGTACGATCCAACAGACTGAGGCAACTTTGAACGATAGCAAAAGGTTTATGCAGAGTTTGAATTTAGTTTTGGCAGATATTTTTCAAATTATAACCAACCGGTTACAGACTTTGAGGTGAAATTTGTGCACTCGTTTGATTATTTTTGACAAACCTTTGTCATTGATGTCAAAGGGGGAGTAGTGGAGAAGAAAAATGCTTATACAAAGGAGATTACTTGCTCAAGGGGAGTACATATTTTTGGAATCTTTTTGGACTTTAGTTTTTGGATTCTTCTCATGAGTGTTGCCATCAATGCCAAAGGGGGAGATTGTTGGCATTCTACACTCTTATAAGAATAGTTGATGTTGTCATTGATGGCAACCAACTGGAAATCATCTGGAAACCAACTGACATATACCGGAACCAGCAATAGACTTCTACATACACGGCAGGCACTTCACTGGCATCAACAATAATGCATACCGACACTCAGGCCGACATGGAATAAACTTTTATTTATTGTTTTGAATTGTAATTATCTTTTGTAAAAGCTGACATGGTACATTGTAATAGACTCATATATGTATGAGATCTTTTAGGTCATTTTGGATAGGAGATAGATGTGAAGTATAAGGCAATTTTGTATAAGGTGATATAGTTGACAACAAAGGTTTTGGTTATTGACTGAGCTTAAACCGGTACTAAACCTGGCATGAGAGATGCTATTTTGAAGTAGTACATTGTATTGGATTTTGATAATCCATTTTGTAGTCAGTGTGACTCTTTATTGAGCAGTGTGCTCTAGGCTATTGGCCTACCTACGTGTTTAGGCCCCTCATTGTCAGTAGTATTTATTCATTGGTCAGTGAGTAAATATTGTGGATCACAAATCCCACCGAGGTTTTTCCCACACCGGGTTTCCTCGTTAAATATCTTGTGTTATGGCGTGTTCCCTATGTTGTCTCTGTTATTCTTATTTGTTGCATTAATTCTTATTTATCGGTACACTATTTTGGGATGCAAAGTTTTAAATAAGTATAAATATTATGTTAATCGGTTAGACACTGATTCCCCCCCCCCCCCCCTTCTCTCAGTGTCTTTGGGACTATCTTTGATTTTAACATCCTTGAGCCCTCAAATCAAACTACTCAAGGAAACGATGTTGATTGGTAAGTTATGCACCAACCCTATTCTCATTGATACTCTACGTAAATGGTCCTATATGACGTGGATAGGTGTTTTACATTGATAAGGGACAAGGCTTCTTTATTACCATGTTTGTATCTAAAGTAGATCATGATAGGATTCACAAATAAAAAAACTGATTCTGTGAAGGAATAGGTTTAACAACCCTAGCATGGATACCTAAGTTCAATCCAAAATCCGTTGTTATTAAATTCACTCCAAAATGGATTTCTTTTCTATCATTGCCTCTTGAGTACATATAGATATATTTGGTTTAAGATTTTTCCAATTAAATTGGCATCTTTATGAAACATGAATTAGTCCCATATGAGCACACAGAAAAAATAGTGTGAGTATGCATTCTACTTGACTTCTCAAAACAGGCCCCAACTAAGCTTATTATTGATTCCAAATTTGGTTCCTTCATACAAGAGGTAGTAGTGGATGAGCCAAGTGTTATGAAACCACATTCTTCATTTAGGGCATTTCACTTCTCAACGTTCGGTTCTAGATCAACTTGATATAGGAGTTTGTGAAGACTTTTATTCAGATCCACTTGATTGCAGTAGAAGTAGAGTCTCCAATCGAGACCCAAGTCCAAGTGTTCCAGAATTTCAATCTAACATGCACCTTTGTTAGTCATTGTAGCCCGAGGTACTCTACTTTTATTATATCATGCATATCTTGTATTCCTATGGAGTTTATTCTTAGTATCAAAATGTGATTGTCCAAGAGACTCCCAGTCTTCATTCTTCTATTTTATTAAAGAATATAAGTTTCGTAATG
The DNA here is from genome assembly GCF_030272615.1 of Cryptomeria japonica. Taxonomy (NCBI): domain Eukaryota; kingdom Viridiplantae; phylum Streptophyta; class Pinopsida; order Cupressales; family Cupressaceae; genus Cryptomeria; species Cryptomeria japonica. Next base: position 522,459,455 of record NC_081406.1, read on the forward strand.
GAATTCAAACAAGATTTTCTCTTAGGATCATTGGAAAACATTATTGAGACACATTTTTTAAATCCTATCACCAATTCATTGATGAAGAATTCCATAAGCTAACTCATTCTAGTAATATTCCTATCCACCTTCCAAGCTATTTTCTGAAAAGTGATGATTTGATGGTTGGGAAAATTTTCATTGGGAGAAGCTCTTAATTAAATTGGGATACCCTGTTCTCATTCTTCATTTCTATGGCTCGTCATACCACATTTCAAGGGAAACAATTGAGCTCCATACCTCTAATCTTATTTTTCAAGCCTCTGGTTGTTAAGCAAAAAAGAATCTTCACCTTTGTTGTGCAACTCCTAGATTGTGAGAGGAAAGATGGCTCTACTTCTCCTTGGCTCCGCTTGTCCGAAATGTCCATGGTTCAAGAGTCATCTCCTACTAGATCTTCTATTACAAAAACTTGGTCTAATAAGGATGTCATGCCTAAGAAGACTAAAGGTAGAGTGGGCATGCCTCCAAAGAAACTAAAACTAGCTAAACAAATAAGGCAAGATATACAGGCGGGTACACGGTCTACCCTAGAGGAAAAATTGCACCTGATGAGAGTGTGCAACTCTCCAGGCCAGAAATAAAGATTATTTCTTGCAAGGTTACGGACTTGAATTCCCCTAACAAGAGAAGTCTCATGAAATCTCAATTAGAGAATTTTGGGGTGGATATTATAGTAATACAGGAAATGAAGTTTTCAGAAGCAAATCAAGATTAGCGTTTCAAAAAGTGAAAACAATGGAATTTCTTGGCATCCTAGTCCATAGGGGCCTCAGGTGGATTAGCAATTTTATGGAAGGAGAAGATCACCAAAATTAAGCCAATTTTAATTAAGGCAAACTTCATACAAGTGGAAGTTAAAGTCTCAGATGCCTCCTTTCATTTATTTTTAGTTTATGGCCAAAACCCATGTACAGGTAAGAAACTCTTGTGGAATACAATTTCACAATCATTAGCAAACTTTCCTGAGACTCTAGTGGTAATTTTTGGTGATTTTAATGCAATCAGTTCATTAAAGGATAAGGCAGGTGCTATAGTCCCTCCTTTGAAAGCCATGCAAGATTTCAACAATTTTCTCAGGAATAATGCATTAATAGACCGCATTTCCTTAAATGGAAATGTCACTTGGACAAACAAAAGGCAAGGTTTCTTGCACATTGCAGAAAGATTATATAGGTTTGTGGTTAACCCCATGTGGTTAGCTGAGTTTGGCACTCCACCAACTAAAATTTTACCTATATTTGGTTCAGACTATTTTTCCATTCAAGCAACTATTGGTCTTGCACCGTGGTTCCCAAAATCAAAGAGCCCTTTCAAATTTCAACACAAGTGGTTTAGGGATGTTTCTTTCTTTTCCTCATTAGTACAATGGTGGAAGGATTCGTCCTTCTTCCTACGATCCAGGATGTTTCAAGTTGCTAGAAAAATGCAATGGATCAAATTGAAAATCAAACATTGGAACAAAATAGTGTTCAAAAACATTTTTATGCAGAAATTACAAGTGGAGGAAGCCATCAAGAATTTGAATGAAGATATTATTAAACATGGGATCAATGATCAAACTAACAAACTTAAAAAATATAGGAATGCTGAATTGGAAGAAATCCTTTTGAGGGAAGAGATCTTTTGGAGGCAAAAATAGTGGGAACTTTGGCTACAAGAGGGTGACTGAAATATTAAATTCTTTCATTCCTTAACAAAAATGAGAAGGGCATCTAATCTTATTACTCAAACTCATGACTCTGCAACTAAATTCATAATAGATAGAGAAGGTATTCAAAATGAAGGTGTGAATTTTTTTTCTACCTTATTCTCGAATGATGCAAGAGTAGACAATGCAACTTTGTCCCAGGAAAGTCTTTCAGTCTTGCGAGACATTCCACCCTTGATTAATCCTCAGGATAATATAGATCTTCTGAAGTCTTTTTCCCTTCAAGAAATCAAACAATTTGTTTTCTCAATGCAATCGAATAAGGCCCCGGGACTAGATGGATTTACAGTTTTATTCTTTCAAAATTGTTGAGCATTTGTAGGGGATGATATTTGGAAACTAGTTGAGGAGTCAAGGAAGAATTGTAAAATTTTGAAGCAATTCAACACTACACACATTGCTTTGATACCAATTGTGGCATGACCATCATTTTTTGTAGACTTTAGGCCTATTTCCCTTTGTAACACCATTTACAAAATTGTTACAAAGGCGATATGGATCAGATTGGAAAAGCCGCTCCCTAAAATTATTTCACAATAGTAGGAAGGTTTTGTTCTGGTGAAGAAAACATATAAGAGAGCTTTGATAGCTCATAAGATTATTCATTCGGTATCTGAATATGATAAAGAAACTATGATTAATAAACTGGACATGATGAAGGTTTATGGTAAAGTCAGCTGGACCTTTCTTCATCATATCCTTCTCAGATTTGGTTTTGACAGTAGATGGTGTAAATGGATTTTATCATGCATAACAAGAGCAAATTTTAGGTTCTTATTAATGGAACACCTGCATGTTACTTTTCATCTTCACAAGGTATCCGACAAGGAGATCCTCTATCCTTGTCCCTCTTCATAATAATGGCAGAGGCAATGAGCAGATTGGTCAGTTTTCATCACTATTCAAGCCTTTGGAAGGGTATTTCTATACCATGTACTCATATTTCAGTTACACATATTCTCTTTGCAAATGATACTCTCTTATTTGGAGAACCTTCCATCGAAGAAGCCAAAATGATAAAGAAACTATTGGATCTATATTGCTCAGTATCCAAACAGAAAATTAGTGCCCCTAAATCTAAAATTTTATTTCTAAACTACCATCCATCCTTGGCTAACAAGTTATAGGGGTGTTGGGTTTCAAACAAGACTCCCTCCCATGCAAATATATAGGAATCCCTCTATTTGTGGGTTTCTTGAAAAGGAGGTTTTGAAAAAACATCATTTCCTCTATCAAAAATAGGATTGCCTCATGGAAGAATACATGGTTGTCTCTAGCAGGTATAATCCTGTTAATAAGGGTAGTTTTGGCCACAATTTCAAATTACATTATGGCAGTTATCCCCATGCTGAATAAAGTTAATTCAGATATTGAAACCATACTTAAAAGTTTCCTAAGAAGGGAAATAAGAATCCCCAGAGAAAGATCCACTTGTTGGCATGGGAGAAAGTGTGCACTGACAAGTGCTTGGAAGGGGTTGGAATTCATAACATTGACTATAGAAACAAGGCCCTTGGGGGAAAATTGATGTGGAAGTTTTACTCCACTAATGATTCACTTTGGGCTTCTATCATAAGAGCCAAATGCCTAGATTAGGAAGATCCAGAAAGAATTTTTATTGTATTGGGCCCCTCCAAAGGATCACATATGTGAAACTTTAAGTTGTCTTGTAGGAAGATCTTCTAACCAAACTTATCTTGGCTAATACAAAATGGGAACAAGGTTTTATTTTGTCATGATTCATGGAATGGCTACCCTCCCTTAACTGGCTTAGATGGGATTCATAGGGCAGTAGTGTTAGCGGATACTTTTATCTTGTGCAAGAAGGTGGTTTCAAAAGACCAGTGTGGAAGGATGTTTTTGACAATGCAACCCCTCTTTTCGAGCAACAACTCCTCTTTACAAAATTAAATAAAAGGATCATGTTTTTCAAAGACAGTCTAGACAAACTTTTATGGCTACCATCCAAAACTAGAAATTATTCAGTCAAGCAAGGTTATAGAGTGTCGGATCACAATGAGCTTGAGACACCTCATAGGAGATTTTTTTTCTATTGGTTGAGAGGTGGTCTCAAAAAATCAGGAGCTTTTACATGGCTGTAATTGAGAGGAAAGATACTAACAAGTAATAGGCTATCTTCATTAAATATAGCACAACCTTTTAACTGTGTGCTATGTAATGAGGAAATTGATTCTATGAGCTACCTACTTTTAAATTGCCCCTTTGCTTGTCAAAATTGGAAATGGCTCCAGTCAAAATGAAATTGGTTAGCCCCCCTTCATTTTGAGCTTATTTCAGTTTTTTATTTATGGCCCCTTTTTTTATGGACTCATTTTTCTCTTGCATTTGGTATATTGCTCCCACTATCCTTATATGGAACATGTGGTGGGAAATAAATAAGAGAATATTTAGGAAAGAATGCAATTGTATATCCGAGGTCCTCAATAGGATTGAATCCTCAATCTCAGAAGTTGTCAAAGCCCATGTAGCTAAAAGGAAAAACTTACACTCAACATTTTCTTTGTGGGTGTAACATGCTAAAATTAAATGAAGCATTTATTCGAAAAAAATGTAACTTGTTGAAACGAATATAACTGTTAAAAAAATATAGTCGTTAACATGATCATTACAACTTAACATGAAAATGGAAGAGATTTTTTTTTTTTGAGATAACAATAACTGAAAGTAATTGCAATGATCTAAACCAAACATCATCGTAAGATAGGCAAATAAATAACATTGCATTAATTGAAAGAGAGAGGGTTTAGAAAGTACAATTTATCTGATGCTAACATTCTGAACTTCATAACTTTACCAAGATACCAGTGAGGAGGGAAAGTATCACCAGGTCACTTTTCGCCCAACTATGGACTATCTAGTCCCCCATGCCATATCCAACTGGATTGGCTCGACCCTTCGTAGGGAGGTAACGGTAAGTGGTACTCAATATCATCTAAGACTTGGTGTTTAGGACCTACACATGCTAGTCAGCCATACGCTATGGGTAACCCCCAACTAGTATGACACTCCTGACTAGAGATGTATCTAGTACTAATGATCAAACGGTTGCATGCATTACACAACACCACCTTGGCAAAGGTTTAACACTGCAAGCATGATTTAGCATGTTGTCAATGATCACCACCCTTCTCGACATGGATCTAAAGGTCAATGGGTTCAACTAAACTCATAAAGGGGATATGACCATATGTATTTTTAACATTCATTTCTTAATAGTTCTAGTACTCTTAAGGTTATTATTTATTTCTTCTCATTTAAGATTGCAAAATTTTAAAATGGTTCAACTAAATCCCTAGAATGGGAAAAGAGGGGGCATAAGAGCCACCAACTGTACACCCAACTCAGAAGTATGGAAAGTAAATCTTGCCTAACATGCCTCTGCTATCTTGGCATCTTGAGGATAAACACTCAATTGGTGATGCTATCTACATCGAGGTATAGTGGTGCCCTTCTACCCACTATCTTCCTAGACTAGGGTATTAGTTGATTTCATATTCTAGAGATGATAATATTAATTAGATAGGTTGTTTGTTGATGTTATATTAGACTTAGACAAATATGAAAATGCTCATTTAAGAGATAAGAAATCTTCTTATTTCAACTCTAAGAAAGAGCACCCTCTCTAATCTGAGAGGTATGGTTTTGAAACCTTACTAGTTTATCTCTTCTAATATGTAGTTATAAACCATACTAAAATACACTTACAAGGATATGTTTGAGTTTATATACAAGTATACACAAATATATATGCATTCACATATATGTTAAGTGTTACCAGTTGCTTCAACTAGCTGATTACCAGTCATAACCATACTCATATACACTTACAAGTATATGTTAATGTACATATATAGGTATATACAAATATAAATTACCTCCAACCATACATTAAGTATTATCAACTGCTTCAGATTTAGGCTTAATTTACTTATTTCAAACGTAGCAAACTGCTTATATTCAAGGGTTTGTGTACAAGTTTACTCAAATGTCACAAGACTTCTGACACGGTCTAAGTTTATAACAGTGAGAGTATATTTTACAACTAGGCACATATATAAATGTTGAACCAAAAGTTATAACAAGGAACTCAAATAACTATTGACTTCCCACAAGTTTTTATGAAAGAAACAAAGGTTTTGCTATTCAAGTAGGAGCTAACAGCAAAGCCATAACAAAAATAAAGATGTAAATTTCTTTATATTTTGCAAATTATTCAAAGCCCCTTTTCCAAAATTAGAAGTGCAAGTTTTATAATACTTTCTCTTTCTAAATCAGAATTACAGGGACAAAATAATTATCCTTTGATGTATATGTATTTATACATACATACATATATATATATATATATATATATATATATATATTTCAAGGTATAAGGAATTACATTTAACAACTATATAAACCCTTCTTCATCGATTAAGAATAGATTTGGAAGAATGAAATTAGCTTCCTAATATTCTTAACCCAAAACACAAAGAAACCCCACTTCAAATTTCTCAATGTTGAATGTAAAGGCGGAATAATATTGAGGCGTTAGGGGTAAACTTTAACATGACCTGTGAAATAAAGATTCACATTAGAGAATGTATTCCAGTGCCCTTCTCAAGCAAATCCTCTAAACTTCGAAATGTGGAGCAGTGATAATAAATGGCAGACTGTTTATCACAAATAACAAAGTTAAAATAATAAAAATTGCTGAGCAAAACCCTTGTTTCTTGTCGTAAGAAGTAGTATGAAGTGAATCATTTCTTTTCTCCCATCCCTTATGTATTTTGAAACATGTTTTTACTGCTTCCATTGCCCTAATACCAATTTTTTTCTTCAAACCGCTAGGAATCATGCCACATTCGTGCTCCTCTTCATGCATTTTCCATGTTTGAGCTTCCTAAAGAAGACCCTCAACTCACACCAAAAGTCTTTCATCTCAGGAAGCTTATAATATGTTTGATTTTTAATATCCATGCTTTCCAAAATGCCCGATAAGAATGTATATCAATGTTATGTGGTAATATAATTTTATATACATTTCTTTTTGCTTTTAACAAAAAATGTAAACTTCCTTTAATTTTGGCCAATAAAATATTATTGTCAAGTATCATTGGAAATTCAATGAATTGCACTAAGAAGGGGGTGGAATATTTTCTTTAATACTTATTCCTCATGCCACTTATACCTCTAGCGACTATAGGGTAGGTTAATTAATAATTAAATAAATAACATGGTTTTACCATTTCTTTTATTTTTAAGGTTACTTAACCTTTCAAGAATTTTGCATAATATATTCACATATCTACATATATGAATATATATGCCTTAGGTATGAATGCCTATGGGGGCACATATACTGTCGGTATACATACTCTCATATTCATTCTATGCCTAAGATATATATATATATATATATGGTAAAACACGAGCCTTTGCAAGATTTAAAATAATAATTAATTAAAATTTCCTCAGAATAATAACAACGAGTTACCTTAAAATGCTAACAAAACCTAGGGTTATGAACCCTAAAAATCTCTACATGGACCATCTAGGGTTACCTGACGCGACGACCAACAATGTTTGACACAGTCACACATAAATCTACCTGGCTCAAGTTAGGGTTTTAGACAACACAAGTTTTTTTCTTTCCTTTGACCTCCCAACCTAATGATACTTTCCCTCCCTTTGCGGAGGACGATGATATCCTGCACACACTTGGCCAATTAAATCAGTTAGATCCAAAATCTTGTCATGTTCTGACATTTCATAATTCATTGACAATGGTAAAACATCATGTCACAATATTAACTATCAATTCATAAATCTACCAATTAAGATTCATCAAATAATCATTATAAACATAGTCGACATCATTCAAATATGCACGAACATCTAGAAATTTTCATTCAATTAAAGCATGAAAAACTAGGGCACATTCATTCCATTGAAACATAAAAACTAGGGCAAATTCATTCAAATTAAACATGAAAACTAGGGCACGTTAAACAGGTTGCAAGTGTATCATAAATGCACTAGTGCAAACATATATCAAGACGCAAGTTCTGCATATTAACAACTAGGGCACAAGTGGGATGTAACAATGGGATAATATACTAGTATTTGAATGGAAAGCTATATATCTCCCATTCAAGGGTAGCATGTTGATGAATACACCCAAACTCATAAACAAAAAATAGATTAAATGGAAGCCTCCAGATTTGGGTTTCTACAAACCAAATTGTGATGGGGCTTCCAAAGGAAACTCTGGGATCTCAAGAATTGCTTATGTCATAAGGAACCATCTGGGATTAGTTTTGAAGTGTGAGATGGCTAGATTAGCAGATGGTTCCAACAATGTGGCTGAGGCCCAAGGTCTTCTTCATGGGGTTAGATTGGATATTAGTATTAAATTAAGAAAGATCAGGATTGAAGGGGACTCCATGAATACAATTTTGGCTCTCTCAGAAAATTCCATAGAGAAGGGAAAATGGAGGATTTATTATATTATCCAAGAAATAAAATGTAGTGTCCCTCCTAGACTTACATTTTGATTCATGATTTGATAGACTTATCTAGACATGATGATATTTTGATGATGATTATGGTTTTATTCCTATGCAACAAACATTTATGATGCTATATGGGCATGTGTTATATTGATGACTTTTGATGATCTATGTGATGGATGACATGTTATGATTATTCGATGGATGGTATTTCTTGATGGACTTATATGTATTCGAGATTCTTATGTGATTTATATGATTTCATGATATATGATGATGATACTAATCCTACTTCATGATGATGATTTTATAAGATGTGTTTGTATTGGGTGACTATCTTCGTGAAAGGGACAATGTCTTATCACTCATCGCGAGCATGATAAGGTGTTGTGATTCTCTTTCACTTGCCTATTACTATCATATTGTATATATGTTCTGTTGTGTTTATCTGTGGATGCAAGCTTGCAGGTACTTAACATCGACTCCACCTGGTCTCACAGGTCCGAGCGTGTCCTAATCCCAATGGAAGTTGTTGGAGATGACTTGGTTTTCCCTCACTTACTCATGGTCTAGTATGTTTGTAATTCCTTGCCAAGAAACCCAAAAGGAAAACACTAAAACATAGGAGTAAAAGTGGATTTTTTTTTTTTAAATATAACATAAAATTAAGGTGCATTAAGTTAACATTGCACTGGTTAATTACACAAGCGGAAGACTTAACCAAATTCCTAAAGAGTTTCCAATGAAGATTACTTCAAAAAGAACTGAAAGCTTAAGGTAAACTTAACCACTTATGATGCATGCTAACTATCCCTACTACATTGCAATGATATTAATTTAAAGAACTGAATTAGACATGCTTCAATAACATACTAAAGATTGCATAAATCTAGTTTATTACAATAAAACATTCAATAACCTCATAATTACCATTACAAAATTTGTTAACTTATAATATTTCAATCACATTACATTTAAATTATAGGATGACATATGAATTAAATAATGATCGTATAATGATTTACAAAGTTTACAACATGCCAAGAAGGCATAATAATACAATGATACAACTAAACTCATAAGGTTCAAATAGGTACAATAATGAATCGACAAAGTACAAAGGAAATCCAATTGGAACAAGGAGATGAACAAGTCCAACGAGCAACTCGAACACTTGCAAGACAACCCTCGCAAGAAGGAAGCGAACCTGATATCGATGGAAAGTGGAACTACCACCTGACCATGTGGCTCAAAAGAACCACCCCTCTATGCTAGGACATATCACTAAGACCCACTAGCAAGCAAGGAAAGAATACATGGTCTCACAAAACATCGGATCCACTCACAAGTAGTAAACTTGCAAAACATGACTCCACATCAAAACAGGTGAAGACAACAAGACTAGACACTAGTGACCATAAGGGAAGAGTGTCATCACATAGCTGGTATGGTTATCCTAGCGGGCCTCCATAGGTCCCGACCCCCATCATGGGTTACCTTGGAAACCTCTCCCAAACCCCCGACCCCATCCAAGTCTCATGTGGACCCAAACAATCCTTTCGTGAGGAGAAGGTTGTTGGATTGTCATTCCAGGCCTTCTTGCTGCATCCTGAGTCTGTACTAGCACTCAACCATGAGCGATGCACAATTATCTTATTTAGTGTTTCATATACCAAGCCCCCTAAATATTATTAAGTTACCACTTATTCAAACAAAATTTCAATGGGTTACCTTGCAACCTCTTTGGGCGTTGCCCCCAATCGAAAGCCACTCTCCCATATGACACTTAACCAACATCACAAGAACTCCCACCCAAGGTGTAACATGAAATAAGACATGGAGTTCAATACGGTAGTAAAACCTACTTGGCCAAACGAGCCCTCACACGAGGTGTACTAACTGACAAACCCTTAACAAGAAACAAAAACAACCATGAAAACACCCACATGACAACATTAGGTACGTTCGACAAGGGACTTGTAGTTTTCAAAGTAAATGCAAATACAGTAATTAAACACCCATGTTTGGTAATCTAGTTCAACAATAATTCTCATTTCGTTTAAAATGTCAATTCGACCAAGTTTTCTATGTTTTCCAATATAAATTTTCCTAATAAATAAATTTCACTAAATTTCAAAATTGCTAAATATATATATATGTCCAAAAAAAAACATTACATATCTAATTTATTAATAGATTAATACACTAATATTAAATTTACCCTTAAAAAGGAAATTACCTTAATCCAAGACAATTAAATTAATATATTATTAAATATATATATTTTTAAATCATTAATATTTAATAATATATAATTCAATAAATAATAGAAAACTGTTCCTTCAGGCAGAATCCTTCTTGTCAAAATTGTTCTGGCTACAATTCCAAACTACTACATTTTAATCCTTCAAGCCTCGAAATCTATTGTCTCTCATATCGAGAAAATTATTCAGAATTTTATTTGGAAAGGTAATCTTTCAGAAGATAAAAATATCCCGCTTGTGTCTCTCAACAAAATGACTCCAAGCAAATCTACGGGCGAGGTGGGTCTGCACGATCTTTCAAAAAGGAATAAGGCCTTTGGGGGAAAGCTAGTTTGGAATATATATGAAAAATCACATGTTTTGTGGTATAAAATTATGCAAGCAAAGTATTTAGATACTCCTACCCCTTCACGTGTATTTACTATCCTTGATCCTCCATCAGGGTTTGTAGTTTGGAACTTCATGATGGACTCTAGGAATATGATTACTAGATACTTATCGTGACAAGTACATAGTGGCAAAGAAGTCAGCTTTTGACATGATTCATGGAGTGGTCTCCCCCTCTTAATCTTGAGGAATCCCTAGTAGCTGTGATCCCTATATTTACTGCTCATTGGGGTTCTCACCTTTATGATTACATAGATGATCTTGAGAAGCCTTCAAATCGTGTCATTTGGAAGAAGCCAGCTCTACTCCCTATCTCTCCGAGTCAAAAGGTAAAATTTTATTTGATTCTAAAGAACCGTATTATCTTTATCTGTAATGGTTTGGACAAATTGATATGGTGCCCTACGAAGAATGGAAAGTACTCTATCAAGGAAGGGTATAAGGCAATTCATCAGATGTCTGTTCAATCCTATTCACAAAGAGCCTACAATTTTTGTTGGAACAACAATGTTCTTCCCAAGGCAGGGATGTTTGCTTGGCTTGCTCTACATAAGAGAATACTCACCAGTGAGAGACTTGTTAAATTGAATATTGCACACCCATTTGCTTGTGTGTTTTGTGGTGAACATAGTGAAACGTTAGATCATCTCCTACTCCAATGTGATTTTACTCACTATTGTTGGATGTTTGTGCTTGATAAGCTTTCCTTTAGAACCCCTCTTCCAAATAATGTATAGGATTTGTTCTAGTCATGGCCAGTCTTATACTCATCCTTTCTTTTTGCATGTATTTGGAAAGTGATCCCATCCATAGTAGTATGGTCACTTTGGTGGGAAAGAAATAAGCGTTTTTTTAGAAAGCAAACATCTCCTCTTTCTGATGTTTTCAATAATATTGAAAAATCAGTATCAGAAATAGTTAATGCTCATATTTCAAATCAGTTCAATTCAAATAGGGAATTTAATTCTTGGGATAGTCAAGTTATTAATTGTTGGAAGGGCATCTCTATTACTGTATCACCTTGTCTTCTGAGAGTGAGAACTAGTAAAATTGATGGAAATAAAGTGAAATGGTGTCCTCCGAATTCAATGCATTTCAAATTGAATTTTGATGGCTCCTCTAAAGGGAACCCGGGTGATGAAGGGATAGGAGTATACATAAGAGATCACATATGATGTGTTTTTGCTTTGAAATCAGCTTTTATTCCACTAATTACTAACAACTTTGCAGAGGCATATGCTTTACTTGAAGGCATTCTACTAGTAAAAAAACTGAGCATCTCTTATATTCACATTGAAGGTGATTCAACAATTATTATCAACACTTGCATAAAGAGAAATATTGATAACTGACAAATAAGATATTTACTTGAACAAGCATGGAGACTAATTGATACATTTACAAACTTTACCATTTCACATTTGTATAGAGAAGGGAACCAGGTTGCAGATCATTTGGCAGATATGGGAAGTTTCAAGGAGGAACTTAATATGATGGGTCTGAATTGTGATTTCGATTCGTATCCAATTCTCAAGGGGAAAATTTTGGAGGATATGGGTACAGGATAATATTACATATAGGTATGCAGTGGTCTTTTTCATAATGATATAAATTGGTATGTGTGGTATTATAAGTGCAGGGTCCTATGGTTTTGCTGTATCTGTATGTTGTGAATGGATGTCGATTTGAGAAGCGTGCTGGATTGTAAGTTGGATAAATGCATAAGTGAGACAAATTGTGGACTGCTATGTAAATGTGTACAACTCTCGTGATGTTTTGGTTTAGGCTGCACCTTGTTCAATATATTCTAGAAAGCATTCGATACTGGGGGATGTTTTGTGGCACTCGATATTATGGACATTATAAGATATTGTATTTTTTTGGCATATTTGAGATTTAAATCTCACAACCTTTCTATGTATTGTAGAGCAAGGATCGAAGTTTTTCTTATTGGTTCTTTTCTCCGGGAGCTCTTTGAATCAACTTTATATAAATAAAATATGTTAAGTGGCACTACCACCTTTTTATCAAAATAAATAAATAAATATTAGAAAAATGTAATTTAAAACTTTTAATTAAAATATTATTTATTAATATATATATCAATAAATAATATAATAATAATAATAAAAATTAAAATTAAAAATAAAAATAAAAACTTTTATAAAATAAAAAGCAAAGGGTAGTGGGGTGTGGGGGCCATGACGCGGTCCCCACCCATAGCCCATGGCTCTGGAGAGACCATGTAATGCCCTGCCAAAAACCCTAAAGGAAAAACATCACAATCTATGCAACTAAGGGTGAAATAAATTTTTTTTTTTAAAGAACAAGTGCTTGAATTAAACCATAGCACATCTAATAACACAGCGGAAGTCTAACTCCTGAATTTCCTAATGGTCACCAACGAACATTACTTCGTAAATTATATTAACACCACGGGAAAACCTACTGTTCAGCTTTATAGGAAAATTAAACGTTTAAGATAAAACTTCCACAATGAAAGAATTCAAAGTACTCCATAACAATCATTTAATATATACAAAAGAATTAAGTAACTGAAATAGCATACATTACAATGTTTCTTTGCTTTACAATATTCGAAAATACATGTTTTCAAAAAAGTTACATCATGAGTTAAAATGTTACAAAATGAAAGTTACATAAAGTTTCGATTCAAGACCTCAAGTTTCCAACTGAACAATGGTTACGAACAAGAGCTGGTACATGAACCACGAACCAAGAACATCAGCGAAGTCCTTCCTCACATGAAGATACATTCTAGTACATCCGATGGGAAGTGACACTACCACCCGACCATGTGATTCCAAAAAGGAACCACCCCACCATGCTGGAGATAGTAGATAACCCTCAAGCAAGCAAAATAAGACAAGTACAAAAGGACTACAAGACTCCACACACATTCATGTGACTCAACTCACAAAACACTAGTGACTCTAAGGAGAAAGTGTCATCACATGTCTTACGGTGGATACCATGGTACAACCTCCATAGGTCCCAGCCCCCATCCTGGGTTATCCTGGTAACCTCTCCCGAACCTCCGATTCCAACTAAGTCTCATGCGGACCCTACCAATCCTTTCATGAAGACAAGGTGGTAAGTTTGCCATTCCAGGCCTTCTCGCTACATTATGAGCCCTGTACTAGCACTCACCTATGTGCGAGGCACATTATTTTATTTAACATTTATTCTACCCTCCCCTAATCATTTATTAGGTTATCACTTTCTTAACCAACTTCTGACGGGTTATCCTGTCACCACTTCAGGCATAGCCCCCGCTCGAAAGCCACTCTCTCTCTTAGAACACTACAGGATAGTTCTCTCTACGGAACTCTATGGCGACACAGACAACCATACCTACTCCTAACATACCACAGGTGAAAGATACATAATTACTAACCTAAGGTTGACCATTTGGACCAACTCACAATGGCTCATTTCCTTAAGGTTGTACATCTATACCTGACCAAGAACACAGTAACACAGGACTTAATGACCACATAACTCAATGTACGATAAAATTTGGAATTGACTGCAACCACCATTTAAACAAGGCAATCTTACGTAATAACACCAAAACACATAAATAACTTGCAGAAGCATAAACGTTGCCATTTGGTAGAGAAAAGAGATAATTTAACCTGAGACACTAAGGATAGTTTAGACGGCATAAACTCAGAGTTTAATACCTTACAACATGATTAAGAGATCAATTACTCTTTGTTAACTATTATAGGGAAGCAACATTATATTATGGCAACCTTGATAATTTCCAAATTCCACTTATACCATAATTTAGGACAAAAGTAGATATATTTATTTCTTCATAAAAGTCTTACAAGAAGACATAGTACATTTCTCAACTTATAATAGATATAAAGATGTCTTTATTTCTTGACACTAGAAGGGATACAACACCTTACATCACTCTTCCAGAGAAGATGGAGAAGTGCACTCGTCAGACTCTATAGGATCTAAAGGAGTATAACCTTCAGATTTGCTTTCACTCAGGAGAATAAACCCCAGGGATTCATTCTCACTTAGGGGGGTATACCCCTCCGACGAGTCAGAACTTATATCTATCGGCCTTACTGGTGAGCACTCTAGCTCAGGCTCTTTTCCTTTTTCAATAGTAATCTCATTTGTTGGACACTGAATAGGATCTTCTCCTATCTCTTTGCTCTCTTCAGGAGCTGGGTTCACCTCAGTAGGGATGTCATCCAAGACAGGCTTGACAGGTGTCAGAGAATCTTTCTTGGCTTTCAGACTATGGGCATATCCAGCTACAAATTTTCAAGCTGTCTGTTTGACACGCACCATTTTTGTAACGTTTCAACAATAAGCCATTACTTCCCAAACTCTCCTAGAGCAACGTCTAATAAATCTTAATAACTAGGTTTTGAACGAAAACATAAAATTTCTTTTATATAATAACTAGTGTGCAATATGTTCTAAAACAAGATTCCACTACTATAGCTACAATGTAATTACTCTTAATATCCTAACTCAAACAATAAAAGATACTTTAGTGTAACTATAACATAAGCAAGATCTTAATCATTACTTATAACTAAGACCTTGTAAATAATAATGAACCAAAACCCAAAGAAATTCCTGACCTTTTGCAAAGTTAACACGAATGCAAGACCTCAACACCCTTCTGCCGAATGATAGCGCGCCTTGCTTACGAACCTTATCTTCAATCTGCTCCAAATCTCTATCACCAAAACCAACTCCCTTTGATTCTTCCTAAAATATTCTCTCTATCTCTCTATTCTACTCTATCTTTCTCCTCTATTCTAATTCTTTCCTCTCGAGTTCACCATCCTTCCTTCGATGCAAAATGAATTCTCTCCTCGCTTCCTTACTCCCCACCTCTATTTAAACTAAAATTACCCATGACTTCTCCTAGGTCTAAGGCTCGATTATGGAGTTTGATGAGGAGTCTTTAATGGATTACTTTCAGTTTCATCTTCACTTAATCTCCACTCTTCAGTTATACTCCAAAAATCATGGTAGACTGATAAAAAGGATGGAAGGGTCGGCAAGTTACAAGTAACTGTCAAACACATAAGTGTTTGTCATGGGCGAGATAATAGTCCTCGCTGCCAAGTTGCCTTACTCTTATATCACGTATGCCTCGCATTAAACTTACCACTCGGTGTCCCTTCCTACATAGTCGCTATTATCGCCATGAGGAGTTGGTTCAATACAAACTGTCTTTACTATACCCCCACCACATTTACCAATGTGAAGTTTGGTTCCATTGCGAAGGAGGAGTGGCGATTTAGTGTGTTGAACAGCGAGAGAGGTGTCGGTGTTCACTGCAACGTGGAGAAGCTTATTAAAATGGGAGGAGGCATGTATAATGAAAGGGAGGAGGGTGGTCGGTGGTAATACCGACCCCTCCCTTTATTAAGGGGGGTGGTCGATATTACTATCGACCACCATAATTATTAGTTTACTCAAACTTAAAAGCCGCCATTACCTTTTTAAAATTTGTTTTATTTGTTTTATTTTAATTTCATTATTATATTTTTAATAATTAATTAATGACTTTAATTAATATAAATATTTAAATATTAATCCTTCTTAGCAAATTATATTTATAAATATATATTTTGGTTTCCAAAATTTATAATTAATGGCTTTTCATATATATATTCAAACAATTGAATTATATATATTACACATTCGAAAAGTTTAATAAATATGATATATTTATAATTCTAATTATATACATACATATACAAAACCTAATAGTTCGAATTGACGATATTGTCTGATGATAGTTCATTCACTTAAGCATTATTTCAAATAACTACATATAATTGATAGTCTCCCCCGTATGTATAATATATTTATATATACTCAAACGATCAAGTCGCAATTATCGAACTATCATGCATATGAAATTCATATATTTGTAAACACAACGTTCATTAATGAAATCACATCTACTTATACCAAGATATTAACTCATCCTTTGTAGACAACGTTAAGTCACTAGATCACTTAACTCTTTTTTTTTTTTCTTCCAAATATCAAACTACTTATCACTCACATAGACGAAATAAACGTAACAATTATCAATATCATGCAATAATTAAAATCACTTAAACACGCAAACTGAGCAAACATCAAGCGACTTCTCATAAAGGTCAACCAACCAAATATGAAGACTGAACAATTGACAAAACGACTAACTGATGACACTCACCCGAGTGTAACTAAATGAAAATAGGGTCAACTACTATCTCCTTCACTTCCATCGGAAAATATAAGGCACGCTCAGACCTGTGTAGCCAGGTGGAGACGTTACCCTGTACCTACCTGGTACTTGTACCTGCAATATCCTGCATCACCGAACCACACATGCATATATACCATATATAAAACACGACATACACACTGATGAAGGAGAATCGCGACGTTCCCTGTCTCACCGAAATGAGTGAAGGAAAATCGTCCCCTTGCATCCAATACACTCGCAGATACACAACATACATTGCATAAATAAAGTAAAGTGTCAGTACATTGCAATAAACAATATTATGCCATAAATCACAAGTACAGAAATAGTGTAAATAAATCATGCATCTCATATTCAAATTAAGCATGGAATAATGTCATATAAATCTAAATAACAAAACATGGTAATGTATCCACTGAAAACAACAAGAATAAAATATGAGTCCAAACGAGTAGGGGTACTACAGACCACACCATGGCTTCCCCATGGCGTGAGTAGCCCATGGCTTCTCACTGCCATGGGTGGTAGGGCCATGGAGTCTCCTCCAACTCCCCACATGCCAAACCAAAAAGCGATACCCCCCAAATTTTTTTATTTATATATTTTTTAAAATAAATTTAAACAAAACCCCCACCCAATCTGCTAAAACACAGTCTTAAAAAAATTTCTGAGAAAAAAAATAAAAATTTCCAGCAAGCAATATAGTTTTTAATTTTTATTTTTTTTAAACACAAATCCAAAACAAAATAAACTCAGAAAAATTCTGAATAAAAACAGAGATAGAACATTTATTTTTTTAAAACCAATTTCTCTCCCAGGCGACTAAATCTAGGAAAATTTTAACAACATAACCCCACACAGGGGCAAAATTGAACAAATTACAAACTCTAGATTCATAAAATCAAACTAATTTTACCATTATAAACCTAAAATGAGAGATTCAAATGAAATTTCTTGTTTCTTTCCAACACCCAGATACACACATAAATCTAATTTTTTTAAAAAAAATTATTTCTTGTCCACAATGAGAAATTAAATTGGCAGCAAAATACTAAAATCTAAAGCCAAATTTGAACTTCCATTTCCTTTCCAAGCAAATTTGAAAGAGTTTTCTAAAACATAAAATACAAACATACACACACAGGGAATTCTTTTAAATTAAATAAATTCAAACAAACAGAGGGATAAACCAAATTCCAACCTTGAATAGCTATCATGGATGTTTAATTGAGAAGAGTTGATTCTCTAACTGAGCAAATTTCCCCAACCAAATGAAGACCCAATTTTTCCAAACAAATCTGCATTCTCTTTCCCGTGAAGAGCAGGGTAGAAATATAAAAAATTTAACCTAAAACTATTTTAGGTTGAAATTTTTCTCAACCAATCACATTCATGCCTCAAAAAGTAAATTTTAAAACAAAGTCTATTCTCTCCAATTTATTTTCCCAGATTAAATAAAACTCAAATTCTATTTCAAAATTCAAAGAGACGTTATTTTTTTTTTTTAATTTCTATAACTTTTCCAAAATGCATACAAGGGATTTAATTCACAATTTTGAAAATCACATTTAATCAAATTTGATAGCAATAAGATTTAAACAATTTGATTTATCAATTAAATATATAAAGGGGTACTATTTAAATTAATCTCTTTTATTTACCAAAGCATAATAACATATTTAATCTAATTAAACACTTAAAATACAATAATCAATTCCACCAAAGGCATATTAGGCAACTACATAAATCAAACAAATACACGACCTGCATACCAAACATAGGGAATTGACGGTGACTGACGATGCTCACTTGAGCACGACTAGGATAAAACGTAGGTCTTAGGACTATCTCCTCCACTTCCATCAAATTAGTAAGGTACACTCAGACTTGTGAAGCCAGGTGGAGATGATACCCCGTACCAACACGATACTTGTATCTGCAATTCCCTGCATCAATGAACTACATGTGCATGTATATAGAATCACATAAAACACATCGGTGAAGAAGAATCGTGGCGTTCTGTGTCTCACCAAAGTGAGTGAAGGAAAATCATCCCCTCACACCCCATCCAATTACAAACATGAAAGATGTATATAACACATCACACGTATGAAGTAAATTTGTCAGTACATGTCAGTACTCCAATAAAATTACATTTAAACATCAATAAGGAAATACTACATGATAACATACACTACCACTCAAATAAAAGCATATAAAAACATCACATAAAGTCTAAATAAAAGTATCACAATAATGTATCCACTGAAAAAGTCAACTGAAGTCAACATGAGTCTAAAAAGTCTGATCGAGAAAGGGGTACTACAATGTTCACCTTGTCAGTCGTGTCGGGTGTAAGTGTTGTCCAGTCTAAAGTCGGTATCTTGTCCTACCTTTGTGCGGTTGGTTGTGTGTGTGTATGATTTATCATGGATTGGATTAATTATCCTATGGTTTGATAATGTTTAATTAATTAATTAATTAATATTGAGTAATAGTTATTAAAGTTATAATTAATCAATTAATTAATGAATATTTAATTTATTATTATTGAATTTATTAGTCTTTAATTTATTAATTAATTGGTTTTATTTTAGATTTAATTGATTTATTGACTATTGTTTTATTTAATTAATTTTATCCTTTTGATTTTATTTATTGTTGATTGACTTATTTTAATTTATTTTAGATATAGTTGTTAAGTTGATTTTGATTAATTAATAATGTTAAGTATAAAGCCTATTTCTATTTCTACACTCCTAAAAAGTAATAATATTATTATATTGCTTTTACTATGCATGGGAGGTGTAAAAATAAATAAAGTTAATTTTACCTACCCTCCTAATTGATTGGGCGAATTTAAATTTTTTGGTAGAAAATATAATAAATATTCTTACCTTGGAACTATACACGGTAGGTAAGAAATATTATTTGATTGGTCGAGAGTTTATGTTGGAAATCTTTTTATTTGGCTTCCTGTAGTTGTTTGGGGGTTACTAGCGGGCACTATTTTGGATTTTGGATTGAATATTTTGGAGTGGTTTTGGATTCAACATTTTTTCCTCTTTGATTCAACTCTTTTGGATTGCGATTTGAAGGTCGGTAGATTTTTAATTTTTACATTCATGTTTTCAGAGAATGCTTCCTTCCTGAGAAAATATGTTTGTTGTGTCTACAACTCAAAGATTGATTGGGGATTAGTGTATTATTGGTTTGGTAAGGGAATGGTTAGCTTTGTGGGGAAAGATTGATTCTCTTATGTGAATTGTCATTGTGAATGTTCTCTGTTAAATTCTCTTGAGTGTGTTTTTCAGAAATGTTACATCTCTGAAATATTGTTAAGATGTATAATGGATCCCGTGCATATGTATGTTGATGTCTCCTATATGTTTTAAGTGTGTTTCTTGGTGGCATTGGATATCTATTTGTGTATTATTCTCTTGTGAACTCCTTGTTGAGATAGGAGATGTTTTCTTTGGTTGAATGTGTCGATTGCATTGTAAGAGCTCTTGAAGCTCACAGTGAGTGTCCATGCCATGTTTAGACATTTTTAATCTTGTTGTTGGATTATTTGAGTGTTTGGAAATGTTTTGGTTCAGTTCTTTTGGCCTATGCAGAAATTAGGTTCTCTCCTTTGCTCCTTGAATCTAAAATGCAATTTTAGCCAAAATGCTTATCCACCAAGTTGCAAAATAATTCTTGTGAGTTGAATTTGATGCATAAACAATGTCTACCCCCTTTTTGATGCTTATCCAACCTCCCGGTCATGCCCTTGAGGTCATTTTTGTCACCTGAGTCAATCTGGGCAGTTACCTTACCTTCAAAATCCTTCAACCTTGAGATTTTGTATACTTTACCAGAAACGCCACCAAAAATACCAGAAATGAGACCATAATAACCAGGAATGCCACCTTATCTACTAGGAATGCTTCTATGCATACCAGAAATGCCATAGTACAAACCCAGAGAGCTAAGAAACTGGCCAGGAGAGCTAACCTACAGACTGAGAAAGATGAACTATGGACCCAAAATGCTGACTAATGGACCAGAAACACAATGAAATGAACCAAAAACACTAGGAAATGTCACAGAAATGCCACCCTACAAAATAGGAACTCCACTATGCATACCAAGAGAGCTAAACTGCTCCAGAAGGCCCAAAAAGGTCAATTTTAGTGTTTTAAAGTCCTAGTATGGATTTTGTGATGTTCCCAGAGGCATGCGTAGTCTGTGTTGAGTAATTTCAAGTGATTCATGATATTATATGATGTCTCATGATGTATTTTTTCTCTGGTAATTGGTATTATACCCTACCATTGAGAAGTTTCCTTATGCAGAAGTTGCTCCAGCAAGAGGTTGTTGCCTTGTTGTTTGAGGATTGCTTCTATGGCTCTAGTAGGATGTTTTGTACCTCGTTGTTGAGGATTTGCAGTAGTTTATGATGTTCTTATGTTTCATGTTCTTACATTGGTACTATGCCTATGAGGCATTGGTGAAGGCCCCATGCTTGTAATAATTCATATGTATGCTCTATATGTAGTATGTGCTCAGTGATGTTATATGTTCTTGAAGGCCTTTTGTGAGCATTCTTTCATGTGTTGTGATGTCATTTTATGTGGTACCCTATGGATTGGCATATGATTAGGGGGAGTGGGCTTCCTTGTGATGATCGGGGTCACGTGAGTTAGGTTGCTTGACATCTAGACCGCTAGGGCACAATGGAAGTTTTCCTTTTTGTAATTCAATGATAACATTTAATAATTGATTGGGTTGGGTTTCACCTAATAAGATAATTATATTTGGTTGGCCATATGAGATGGCAAGTCAATCTCCCTTGTACTCACATAGGTTGAGATGGCTCCACATGTCTGTTAAGGGATTGTTTTCACCCTTCGTTTGTGAGGGTAGCTTGTATGACTATTAAGAGTATGGATTTCTCTTCTTTGTGAGGATATCATACATGTCTACTATGGGTGCATATTTACCTTCTTTTTAAGGCTAGCACGTAGGAGCATGACTAGTAAGGATGGCCATATTCCCTTCTATATGAAGACAACATGTGATGACACTCCATTCTTACATTTGACCATGTTCATATGCCATGATTTTTTGTATGCCTTGGGAAGAGTTTATTGTTGATTCCAGCCTTCTGTTGTCATGTAATTATTGTTGGGTTGAGTTCATTATGGGATATGTTGAGTCCCATGGTTGGTAGGTGTCAACATAGGTCTTGAGTGAGTGTTGGAACCCCATGTCATCTCCTAGCATGGGGGGTGGTTCCTACTTGGTTCTACATCGTCGGGTGGTTTGATATCTTCTTCCATTGGGATGTTCTTTATTGGATGTTGCATGCGTGGACTTGGATTTATATTATCTCTTCATTTGGATGTATATTAGAACATAATCTATGTAATTAGGATTGTTATAATGTGGTATGTAACTTGAAAGGATGTAATTGTAAAGGAAGCCATGTAACCAATATCTTGGAATATGTATAATGAGACTTGTAGAAGATTGATTTCGAAAGATATATAGGATAAGATTATTGTAAATGGTTATTCATGATGAATGTAATTTCCAGCTAGCAGGAATTAAATGATTGCAATGATTGTCCAAATCTTGTGGATGGTAGTGAATATAATAATGATTATGTATACCTTATTTGAAGGATGTTAATCCTTAGTGTTAGTTACTCTTGGGATATGAAAATGATGAGTAGTTGTAGATTTGTATGGATTCAATGATTCTCTATTATGTGTTTGAGTTATGTAGCTAATTTTTATCCATTAGGGTTAATATTGTATCATGATAATTTTCTAAATGTGAATACAAAATATGTGCTCTTGTGATTCATAATATTTTGTAATATGATATTGGAAGA
Source organism: Cryptomeria japonica (assembly GCF_030272615.1). NCBI lineage: Eukaryota > Viridiplantae > Streptophyta > Pinopsida > Cupressales > Cupressaceae > Cryptomeria > Cryptomeria japonica. Next base: position 522,482,523 of record NC_081406.1, read on the forward strand.
TTATGTTCTTGGAATGTATTAAGATAATATTATGCCATGTGATCTATATTGTGGAAGTGTTCATTAGGAATGGGTTTGAGTTAGATTATTTAAGTGTTATGAAGGGTTATCACTTGTTGTTATGATTTGTGTATGAGCATATGGTTAGTAATCTTGATGTGGTGATATGTACCTTTAAGAAATGACCTAGTTTCACTTATAGAGTTGGATATGTGGTTTCATTTCAATTTCGATGATTCTTGTAAGATTGTGAATAAGAAGCACTGTTAGTGTCATAAATGATCTTAGAGATTGAAGTTGAATGGAAATTGTAATACTGCGTTGTTGACATTTCATATGGTATGTGTTAAGAAATGCTATTATGTATGGATTAGATGGAAATGATATAGGTATCTTAGGTGGCATCATGCACCTAGAATAGTTAAGCATTGATGTTATACTTCATGTACTTGTGTATATTAGTAATCCTATTGTTAGGCATTGTGAATCTTAAATTATGATCTAGTACTATCTTATGAAGGGATATGCGTTTAGATTCATAATGAATACAATGGATGTGTAATGATGGGGATTTGGAAAATTTGAATTGGTGCTCTAAAATGAACTTAGTTTATTGGATGTTACTCTTAAAATTAGTGACATTGAGATACCCTAGGGGAAAGAATGATACAATGTATTATTCCGCTTGCGTAGTTGTGTTATGATGTTCTATACTTTCTTGTAATTAGTAAAAGATGTAATTTGTAATGATGCATTTAGTAGATGATATTATGAATTAGATGGATGTTATAGATGTATGTGTTGTTTAGTATATGAGCTTAAATTTTTTAATCTCTATTTGTAGTTAGATTAGGTGTATTTCTCTAGGGTATTTTGGCAAGCATTACATAAAATCCCTCTTATCTTAGTTTGAAGAATACAATTTTTTCATTGCTATAGAGAGGCAAATGCTCTTGCATATTTTCTGGCAAATCAAGGATGTATTCTCCCTCAAGGAGAAAACATCTACTCCCAAAATGAGATACATAGTATCCAATGGTTCAAAACTTTAGCCAATTTGGAGAAAACTCAAAATAATGTATACATTGACTAGGCAACTTTTTTCAAGATAACTTTTGTGATTTGTTTCTGCAGATGGTTGTCGTTATCTTTGCAATATACCTGGAGTTCACTTTTTTGAGTATAACACTTCATAATTATGAGTTTTATGAACCCTGTCAAACCGTATTCAATTCACATGAGGTCACATTTCTCGGTAGCTCATGGTG